>NC_141149.1:121935093-122235093 GCF_053477565.2 Lygodium microphyllum | reverse complement strand
GGGGCTCCAGATATCACGTACAATGGAATCATCCCTTCAGAGTTCACAAAAGATGACATTATTGCGAATGAGTGGGTGCGAGATACATCAAGATCCCCAATGAGAGGTCAATATGAGATCCAATGTTGTTGAACTACTGTAGATATGTTTTGTAAACATTGAATAGATTCCTAATACGTTATATGACTGCCAAATAATGTAGGTGGCATGCAACGTAGTAGGGCTTTTTGGAGCTTGTTCTTGCAAACGTACACAAAATAAGGGGACACCATTTTAGATTGCAATGCAGGATGTGGTGACTTTGCATCGGTAGTGCTAAATTTCAATAGACTGATTGCATGTCTGTGTTGCTTCTTTGAAGATGGAAGATATATAATAGCAAAGGTAACATGTTTATGTAAACTTGTACAATATCTAATTGTAATGTAGTATTCTTTTTTTTCATACCAATACATGGGTGCTCACCCTTCCACATGTGCATATACAACTACCTCCTACAACCCAAAAATTAATCATGTTTGATATGAATGGGGTGCTTCTACATAGGCAGCCAAAGCAAAATGGATCGTTACTAGTGAAGCCCCTAGAAGTGGGCAAGTATTGGGTGATTTTGTAGCCAGGGCTCGCCAGGTTTTTGAAGTAAATATCTACATTGTTTGACATTGCCATTTGGAGCTTCATGAAGGAAGACAACTTAAGTGAGCTGCTCCAATTGGTTAGAAGTGAATGTGTGAAGTCATCAAAGCAAGCACCAACCTTTGTATTCCAATATTGGACAAGGAAAGTGCAGAGCAACTCCCACAACAACTTCTGCCAGAAGGAGTTACACAAAGCTCCTTTTCATGAAATGTTTTGACGACATTGATTGGCCGCAACAACAACACTATTTGTGGATGATAGCATGGAGAAGATGCAAATGAATCCACCCAACACAATTATATGTCCACCCCCATTTGAGGGAAACCCCATGGACACAATCCTTCTGGAGCACATGCTTCCCTACTTGACAGAGCTAGCATGCTTTTGTGGTTCAGTCCTAGACTTTGTTAGGGATCACCAATTCCACCCCCCAGCAATGAAACTCGATTGATATTTGATGTGCATGATGAATATTTACTTTCAAAATTATTAGATTCTTTTTATTTACAAGCGCAATAAAATGAGGATGAGAGGAAAGAGGAGAAAGAGAGAGGAATGTGCAAGTGAAGGAGATTCTGTATAGGCATTTGCTCAATTGCAATACTACAAGATGTGTAAATAGAGCATGTGCAAAATATCTAGGGAAGGGTGGAGTATAGAAACATGCATGTATGTGAATGTATATATGCATAATGGATTGAGTAACAATGAGGTAATATTGTTATCTCGATGTTAACTATTCAAACAAAGTGAAAAACAATAGATATCGCACGTTACTACAGTGAGTGTGACAAACTATTTGATACCCTATCCTCTTGTAGTAAGTCCACATAATAATGTTCAATTGAAAGTAGGGAAAACATGTGTCATGTAGTTTTGCTTATGTGTGCACAATGGAAGTGATATATCAAGATATAATATCAAACCATGCACATAAAAGTGAGAGGTACGTGAATGTATATATGCATGTTGGATAACAATATGATATTCTTTTCGTCTTGATATTAATAGCTAAAAGTGTTTAAGATAATTTACCTCATGCAAACCCTTGACCCTTGTAATAATAAGAGGGTTGTGAAAAACGGATGGATGACCCTTGCAAAATTAAGAGGGGGGAGAGAGAGGGAAGTTACTAATTTAGAGAGAGAGAGAGAGAGAGAGAGAGAGAATGTGTGTGTGTGTGTGTGTGAGAGAGAGAGAGAGAGAGAGAGAGAGAGTGTGTGTGTGTGTGTGTGTGTGTGCGTGTGTGTGTGTGTGTGCGTAAGAGGGGGAGAAAAAAAGGAGTTGCTTATTTGGTCTAGCACTCTTTGATCTAATATTCATTAGTTTCTTTATTTAGTTGCTATATTTGAGAGAGAGAGAGCGAGAGAGAGAGAGAGAGAGAGAGAGAGAGAGAGAGGGGGGGGTGGGAAAGGAGACATAGAGAGAGAGAAAGAGAGAAGGAAAGGAAAGATGGATAGAGAGAGAGTGGGTGTATATGCATTTGTGAGCAACACAAGGAGAGAGAGAGCAAGCGAGAGAGAATGGGTGTATATGTATTTGTGAGCAACACAAGGAGAGAGAGAGCAAGTGAGAGAAGGTGAGTGTAAGAGAGGGAGAAGCGAGAAGTTGCCAATAAAGGGGGAGAGAGAGAGAGAGAGTGTGTGTGTGTGTGTGTGTGTGTGTGAGAAAGAGGGAGATGGGGAGGAGAGAAAATAGAGAGAGAATAATTGGTGGAAGATGGGGGGAGAGAGAGAGAGAGAGAGAGAGAGAGAGAGAGAGAGAGAGAGTGTGTGTGTGTGTGTGTGTGTGTGAGTGAGTGAGTGAGTGAGTGAGTGAGAAAGAGGGAGATGGGGAGGAGAGAAAATAGAGAGAGAATAATTGGTGGAAGATGGGGGATAGAGAGAGAGAGAAACCTTAATTAACATGGGAGGGGACAATAGTGGTAGAAGCAATGGAGGTTGTAATGACAACGACAGTGGAGGCAGCAATAGAGGTGGTGGTGCTGGTAGTGGGAGTGGTGGTGGTGGTGGAGATGGTGGTGGTAGTAGGGGTGGTAGTGGTGCTTGATATCTGCACAAGAGAATAGGAGGAATAAGTGGAATATGTGGAACAAGAAATGGAGGTTGCCCAAAAAATCTCACTTAAATGCTCGCTCAAAAAGCTCACTTCTTACCCTTCCCCAATTACCTAATTGTAGCCAAAGCTACCCTTTGAAGGGAGGAGGTCATAGAAGTTGAAAGCGTACGTAACTATCTCAGATCATGGTGAGTCGATAAAGAGAATAGACTACCAAATAAACTTTTCAAGCCCTAAATCAAATGCAAATTAAGGAAAGGATACCAATGCTGAGAATGAAAGATAGGACTTTGGCCTCTTCATTAGAAGAGAACTTAGAGATAGCACACCAATACTTCTATGAAAGTTTTAGCACTGTTAGCCCCACTATTGAACAACAAATAGGGGCAAAGGCTAAGGTCTCCCTCCGTAGAAAGAAAGTAGTGCTACTTGAAATTGCAAAACTACTAGACTAGGATTTTGAGGAAGCTAAAGTGGAAGCCACCATAGACTCTAGCAAAAGGCAAATCTCCTAGGCTAGATGGGTGGTCTTGCCCTTACTTGTAGCGTGGAGAGAAGCAATTCACTATGTTGCTCTTCCATCGTTCATCAATGAAGGAATCATAAAGTCAATACAAAAAAAGGACAAGAAAGATAAATTAGGGAACTAGAGATTGACAACTTGCCTTAATTCAGCATACAAAATATTTGCAAAAACCATAGCATGGAGAATCTCTATCCACCTAGACACTTGCGTTAGAAAAGAGAAAAATGGCTTTATAAAGGGAATATACATTTTAGATATAATCATTAGCCTTTGGGAGGAGCTAGAATACATAGAAAAGAATAGGCATGATTATGTCTTTTTAAAGATAGATTTTGACAAAGCCTATGACAGGCTGGAATGGGACTTTATCCTTTAGTCATTACTTGATATGGGATTGGGAAGGAGATGCATAAAATTCACATCATTCTTATTTGGGAATGCACTAGCCAAAGTGGCAATTAATGGATAACTCTCCAAACCCTTTCCTCTTAGATGCTCCATTAGACAAGGCTATCCACTAGCTCCTTTTCTTTTTGCCATAGTTGCAGATGACCTCAGGTAGCTAATTGAGAACTTGGTAATGAAGGGAAACATTAAAGGCATCAAGCTTCCAAGAGGCCAGATGGATATGATTCTAAAATTTTTCCTAGATGACACTAACGCAACCTTGAACAATGACCCTACCTCCATAGCTACATTTTGGGAATGTCTGGAGATATTCTATTGGGCATGATCATAGGTTAACCATAGTAAAACAAGGATCAAGACCCACCCATATCAAGAACCCTTCTAAATGGATCCTTGTAGCAGGATGTCAACCCATTCAGGAAGGGAAAATCTTCAGGTTGTTAGGAATCCCCATGGGTTTTAATGTCTTACTCAAATAGAGATGGGTATTGCAAAGACTAAAAAATAAACTAGGTAGGTGGAACCATCTTAGTCAGAACTTTGTTCCTAGGGTGGTCATATTGAACCACATCGTTATTCTAACATGCATCTACTATTTAGCTTGCTTGAGACCCCCCAAGTCTAGCCATAACCAATTTGAGGTAGTTTGTAGGAACTTCTTATGGGGAGAAGATTCAAACTAGTTCAAGGTTCCAAAAGTAGCATGGAATATGTGTACTTTGCCAAAGAATCTTGGGGGATTGGGGATCCTATATGTACATAGCATGGCTAAGAAGCTAGCTAGCAAGTGGGTTCTACGATGTCTTCAAAAGCTAGAAGAGGATTGGGCAATCCTTTTCTTTAGTAGTCTCCAAAACTTCACCCCCACTACATGCCCCACCTAGACTAATATCCCAACCCATACAATCATTCTTAGCCCACATCTTTTCCTACCCAAAGAAGTTTCTCCCCTCATGAAGTAGTTGTGGGAGGCCTAGCAAAAGTATAAGTCCTTCATTTGTTGTGGAAGATCATTTCAAAATAGCCTCTAACCTCAGTAGGAAAGGAATTAGAGTTTAGAGAGATATTTGGGATCTAGGGGTAAGAAACTAGATTAATGACCACAATCTGAAGTTCAGATTTAGACTCAATAGCCAAGACCTCCAATTTCTAAGTGAAAGGAAAGATGCATGGAATGCGAGTAACTCGCTTTTTCTACAGTGTAACTCTAAGATCAAGCTTCAAGAATTCAATTGGATAGGGAAAAAATCCCCTCTTCCCCGTCCCCAACTTGAGCAAATCAAACATGGAATTGATCCAATGACTAAACAGGAGTTGGAGACTCCACTAGAACAAGTACTAATGGGAATACAAATTTCAACAAGTTTGGACTCGAAGTTTGCCCATAAAGATATCATGCTTGTTATGGTTGATCCTACATAAGGCTATTTGGACTTAGGAAAGGGTTTAAAGAATTGGCATTGGTGATGGAATATGCACCCAATGCAACAAGGAAGTAGAGAGCATTCTTCTCTTTTTATGAATTGCATGTGTAATGTTGATAAATTAAGATGGCTTCACACCTTGATTTTGCCCTTTCATCTATATAGATTCTCATGGAAAGAACTGCTGATAGGAGAAGCTAATAATCTGCCTCTAACTCTTTGGACATGTTTAAGGGGAGTATTTCTATGGAATATATGGATTCATTGAAATAGAATAATATTTTCAAACAAAATTAAAAATCTATGGCATCTCATCTCTAATATCTCTACGCAGGTTGTTGAAGGAGGGAGAGAAGATTGCTTGAGAGGAAACTTGACAAACACATCATCCATTCAAAGTGTACCTCAATAAGAAGGAAAGGGAGATTTTGTTGAACCAAAAGGAAGAGGAATTCATAGAGATCTTGCGCACGCTGCAAGACACCATTTGGGCATAAACAAAGATCAGCCCCTCAAGTACCCCTAGACAAAGAAAGACTTCCTACACCGAGATCCAAGAGGCAATCTCCATAGAGCCTAGCTAATAGATGACTACATCACCCACACTCTTGTTTATTCTCCCTATGTAATAATATAAAGTAGCCCTTGGAAAGGGAGTGTAGCAAAAGTATGGGTGAAACAAGCATATAACCTTCAACCTTATGTTAGGGTAAAGGGTCCAATTAGTGAACAATCGCTAATAATGGTACAAAAGTGGGCAACTGCTGAGGCCTAATCATGGCACGCTTTCAGCTTGATTGAAAAATAAACACTAGTACTTTTCAACACAATTCCACCCAATTCTTCATTGTTCTATTTTTGGTCCAAGCAATTGCTATTTGTAGGCTCTAGGCATGTTACAACTACACTTGCCATGTATTACATAAAGAAATATAAAAAAAGTAGCTTTGTTCATGAGCTCACAATTAGTTCTCCATGTCACTATATCACGCCCCATACAACAACCATGACTCCTTCATACCTACAAAACCCAAGAAGACAATCCTATCAGTAATCAACTGCCTTGTCCCCTATAACTAATACAAGGCATCATAAAAAACCCACTTCTTTATATCTTTAAATTCAAAAATTAAGGATATGCATGTATACCTCAAACCAATCAGACTATGCCAAGTACCTAATCCATGCCATCATATTGAGAAAAGCCAAGCAAACAACCATGGATCACCTTAGAGCCTTGCACAACAAAAGGAGGATGCTCATGGTTGCATCACCCATTTCAACACACTATCCATCCATCCCCTATTGCTCTCCCTCTTCAACATACCTCACAGCAACCATGACCTGTTGATCAAACATGTGCAAACCATCGCTCTCTTTTGCCTACTTGAACTAGGCCCTCTCAACCATTCTTTGCTGCGTGCTCTTCAAGGTAGCCCATTGCCTTGGCTCACACATTCCATGTCTTACACATAAGTTGTACTAGATATGACCTAAAGGCAGTTGGCTACATTGTTCTTGCTAGGGCTACACCTACTTCAAGGTTGTCCGTGTCTACTTCAAACTAATGTCTTCCACTACTCCTTCTTGTGAATGCAAAAGATGCATAATCGAGAGAATACTGATCATTGCCCAATTCTTGTGCACCAACAAACTATTGCATAGAAATGGTGAGAGTGTTTGTTGCTATGGTGGCATTCATGTCAAGCCCATGCATTCTGCAGGCCTCTGAATCACCATCCAAGCCACACATTCCATCTATTCCTCCATATACACTCGAATTAGCATATTCCAAACAACCATCCAAGCTACACATTCAATCTATCCCTCCCTTTACACTCCAATCAGCATCTTCCAACCCTGTTTTAGGGACTTCCCTTCTTCAAAGAGGCCATCCTTGTTTGTGGACAACAATACATATCCACCCAAGAAGAAACTCTTAGTAAAGGAGTATTCAACTCTTCTTAGGGACATGGAGTAGCTGTCAAGCTCCACCTTGCAAGGTACATGGATTCCAACCTTCTAATATGCACACATCATAACTGGTTATGGATAGAGCATCTATCCATAGGTACTCATGTGTGTTGTGTTCACACCTTTGTTGTAGATAACAAGGTCTAGTATTTGGAGTAGTAGCCACCTAAAGGGGAGGTTCAATCCTACATAGCAATGCCAAGGCATTGACTCCACAAGTCCAGTGTAGGAAATCTTGTTGTAGATTAACTCTCAAGATAAGCCACTCTCATCAGCTCCACCTAAAACCACCAATGGAGGTTCAAAGAAAGAGAGTTTGTCAACAAGAGATGGATAGTTGAAGACATGCCTCAAGCAATTGCTAATCATGAGGTAGGAGTTTCTCTAAGGAAGTGTGCCAACAAATATGGAATGAGCGCCCCAACAATTCTTAATTGGCAAGAGGGGACAACCATCGAGAAAGCAAAGGCACCATCAACAATGCTAATTGTAGAAGAGGATGCAAGTGGTGCTTTAAAAAATGTGATTCGGGCCATGGAGTATCAGTGCTTAATGTGAAGCTGAAAGTGGCTCAAACCAGGCACATAGTATTTAACCAAGGCATTTCCCAAAAGAGTTGGTGAGATTGCTTCCGAAAGCAGCATCCCAAATTGGTGTTTCGAGTAAGTGAACCATTGGACCAATCTAGAGCCATTAGTTTTTGGCCTAAAATTGTAAGGACCTTCCGTGACAATGTAAACGCCCCGAACAACGTAGTATGCTTAACAATTATGATATTCGCTTGTTTTCGAGATTTAATATAAAAGAGAATGAACACTTAAAGCTGAAAATGAAAATTACTCACAAAATTACAGCCATGAAAATGTAAAAGTAATGGAGACAAGATTGAGGGTTGAAGATGGGCAACCCCCCACCCAAGTCCCTTAGGGAAGAGCTCAGTTACAATCAACCTGAGAGTGAGAAGAAGTAATTCTCACTCTCACAAGATCATGCAAAGATGTACAAACACACATGCATTATCTATTATGCAATGATAAGAACTGATTTCTTTACAGTATGAGAGAAGAAAAAGGGAAATTCAGCCTTTCTCCATCGTTGATCAGCAGTACATGGATAGGGTTTTCTTCTTGTAGCTAAAATGGAAGAAAGAGCTCGAGAAGGAGGTGCTGTAATGAATTTACAGGCTTGCTGTCTTGTAAAACAACAGTGACAGAAGAGGGAATATGGAGGAATTTGATAATGGAGAAGTGGGGGATGATGATGGGGATGGATGGGGCCAATTTCTGGCTATCTGTGGGTGCTTTACATGAGTTTACAACAAAGAAAAATGATGTTCAATGAAGAAAAATGAGCTCTTATTTATAGGAGAGGGGAGAGCTAGTACAAAAGGGGAAAGTGGAGTAGCACAAGACAAGTGTCCAACCACATGTCATGAGATGTGACAAGTGGTGGGACACTTGGAAACTTGTGTGACAAGTGTCTTGACACTTGTCTCTTCTCTATGGCCTTCCTTTTTGGGTTGAATACTGTCAAGAATAGAAACAACCAAATTTAGTAAGCACAGTCAGAGTACAGAACTTACTATTTTTAGAATGGCATCCCTATTTTTTAGGACTAGCATTTTTAGGCTAATTCGAGGCTCCTAAAATTTAGGGACCTCCTAAAATTTAGGGACCCCCCAATATGGGTGTCATATGAAAGCTTTTTTCGTGTACATCGCAAAAATGGTATCCGAATCTTCATGTGACTTTCCTATGCAAAGAAATGTGCATTTCAAGCTTTCAGCCCACACATGCACATTATACAAGCATTTCGTGATCATGCCATCTTGTTGATTGTAACTGTCTGTTCTGGTGGATCTAGCCCACACTTCAAGGCATCAATCCTTTCTGTGTGCGAGTCTAACCCTGATATGTGTGAGTTCTAGTCACAGGCGCCCAATCGGGCCATATAGGTGGAAGTGTGAACTATCTTTTCTCTAACCCACCGCATGGGTCCACCATAACCTGTGACCACTCATCAGTGGCTAGCTCCAATGCACTTTTCTTTATATCTAATTAGTGCAAAGGAAAAAAATTTAATAAATCATTATATAGACAAATTAATGAAAAAGGATACAAATTCTGTTTCTATAGAGTTGTGACAGCCCTCTGGCTTTTATTCAACTGTCCTCAGCTGAAAAGCTTCTTGATATTGCTGTAGAATATTTGGGTAATCCTTCATGAATTTTTCATCTACCCACTGTGCATCTATTGTGGTTTGAATTTTAGTAAGAATTTTCGTGTCACAAGGCCATTTCTCGTGGTTCGATCCTTGAGAAACAAAATATTTTCAGGTTCCAAGAGTTGCTCTGTGTCTTCAACTTCTGGGGGATCTTCAGTAATGGGTTCCTTTGGTTCTGGTCCTATGTAAGGTTTTAGCAAACTTACATGAAAAGCGTTGTGTATTTTCCAATGAGCAGGAAGCTCAAGTCGATAAGAACTTCATTTATTTTCTCAATCACTTTGAAGGGTCCAAAGTATCTACTGGAGAGCTTTGGAAAAGATGAATTTTGACCAGAACCTTGTTTGAGCCTTCTTTTATCAAACTTTAGCAAGACATATTGACCTTTTTCAAAAGCCAAAGGTCTTCTTCGTTTATCTGCTTGCTTCTTTTGTCGCTCTTGGGCAACTTTAATAGTGGCTCGAACTTGATCCATTGCGGTTTTTAAATCTGAAGCAAACTCATCAGCAGCAAAAATCTTATCTTTAGTGTGAATAATTGGAGGAGGAATCACTTTACCCTGTACTACTTCATTTGGAGCTTTCCCTGTGGATGAGTGCATTGTATTGTTGTAAGCAAACTCCAATAATGGAAGATATTTCTCCCATTGTGACTTATGTTCACTAACATAAGCTTTCAACATACCCAAAAGAGTGAGATTCATCACCTCTGTTTGGCCATCAGTTTGAGGATGAAAAGCTGAGGAGAACTTTAAAGTGGTTCCCAAATTCTCAAATAAAGCACGCCAAAAGTTACTTGTGAATTTGGAGTCTCTATCTGAAATGATCTCTGAAGGCATACCCTGTAATCTCAAGATATGTTGAATGAAAAGTCTTGCAGCTTGTGCGGATTTCAATGTTTTATGACATGGAATAAAATGGGATTGTTTGCTGAATCTATCAATTATGACCCAAATCATATGATGACCTTGAGGTGTTCTTGGAATACCTGAGATGAAATCCATTGTGATAGATTCCCATGGATCTTTGGGCACTGGAAGAGGTTGCAACAATCCTGGAATCTTCTGCCTATCATATTTGGATTTTTGGCATACCAAACAAGCCTCAATGAAGTTATGTGTATCTCTTCGTAATGTTGGCCAATAAAAGTAGCGCTCAATTGCACTTAGAGTGGCTGCCCTCCCTCTATGCCCTGCATAAGGGGGTTCATGACTTTCTTTAAGCACCTTTTGTCGAACAGGAAGAGTGACACAAAGGCGATTGTTCATGAGAAGGTAACCGTCTTTGATGGAATAATCTGGATGAGAACCTCCTTGCTGTAAATTTGACCAAATTGCTGCAAAATCAGTATCTTCATCATAAGTATTCTTCATCGTTTGAAAATCTTCATGATGAGCCAATGTAATAGTTGCAATGCGAGGCACTCTAGAAAGTGCATCAACAACTACATTTTGTTTCCCTGGAGTGTACATAATTTGAAAATGAAACATAGACAAGAAAATTTCCCATCTTGCATGTTTCTCCTGCAAATGCTTTTGAGTCTTGAAATACTTCAAGCTTTGATGATCGGTTTTAATAAGGAATTCATTGCCTAAAAGATAATGTTTCCATATCTTTAAGGCATGAACCACTGCTAAGAGCTCCTTTTCATAAATGTCATACCTTTTCTCCACATCATTTAGACGACGGCTTTCAAAGGCTACGGCATGGCCTTCTTGATTTAGCACTGCACCAATACAATCACCGTAAGCATCTGCTTCCACCACAAATGGTTTTACCAAATCTGGAATGATAAGAACAGGTCCAAAAGTAAGAGCTGTTTTCAGCCTTGTGAAGGCTGCCTTCTCTTTTTCCTTCCATTGGAAAGAGATCTTCTTCTTTGTAAGGTCATGAAGTGGAGAAGCCATATGTGCAAAATGCTTGATGAAGCGGGGGTAATAAGAACATAAGCCAAGAAACGATCGCACCTCATGTACATCACGAAGATGAGGCCATTCTTGGATTATCCTAATCTTTTCAAGATCCATCTGAATCCCTTCAGAAGAGATGACATGCCCAAGGTAATTTATTTTATGCATGAAAAATTCACTCTTTTTACCATTTACCAAGAGTTGATTTTGTTGTAGTAATTGTAGAACAATTTCCAAGTGTTGATGATGCTCCTCTTCATTCTTGCTAAAGACAAGAATATCATCAAACAAAATATCGACATATTGTCGATGCTCTCTAAAGATGCGCTCCATCATTCGATTAAAGGTGGCTGGTGCATTGGTTAATCCGAAAGGAACCACCAAGAATTCATAAAGACCGTATGAAGTGCGGAAAGCAGTTTTGTGTACATCTTGTGGTATTACCCTAATTTGATGATAACCACTCTTTAGCTCAATGCGGTCGAAAACCTTTGAGCCTCCTAGACGATCCAAAATGTCGTCAATTCTGGGAATAGGAAACCGATTCTTCACAGTGATTTTGTTGAGGGCTCGATAATCAATGCACATCCTGAATGTGCCATCTTTCTTTTGAACAAGAAGAACCGGTGAACAAAATGGTGACCTACTTGGCCTAATTAGCCCACGGTTGAGCAGGTCGAAGACCTGCTTTCTTATTTCTTCTTGTTGAGGACGGCTCACATGGTATGGTGCTATATTAGGAGGAGAACTGCCCGGAATAATATCAATATGATGGTCTTCTGGCCTTTTTGGGGGAAGCTGATAAGGAAGATCTTCCAAAAAACAATCTTTATACTTTTCCAAGAGCTAAAGTTGCTCTTGGTTTTCAGCATTCATATTATCTTTTACATCAGTGACATAAAGCAGACAACATTGAACACAATCCTTAATTGCTCTAGAGACTTGCATATGGCTTACCATAGGTATGGTGTCTCCTGAAACTCTAGCTTGGATCTCGTACTTCTTGCCTTTGTTGGTGAGTTCTACCTTCTTTTTCTGAGAGAAGATGGTTGAATCTACTCTATGATTCCAGGGCATGCCAAGAATCACATCGCAACCATCAAGGTCTCCGATACAGAAGGTTTCTTCATCTCTGTAGTCTTGAATTTGAAACTTGAGCTTGCCAATGTAGGGTATCACAGTCTTCACTGTGTCACCTTCATCAGCATTTAAAGCTTGGCGAACTTCTGCTGGAGTGTCCATCTCTTCATTCTTTAATCCAAGCTCTTTAGCTAATTGCAAGGAAATGATATTTTCATTTGCCCCAAGATCTATCAAGAATAGTGCTTGCTTACCTTACAACTGTCCCCAAGCTTTTAATAATTTGCGCGTCTCTAGAGTGTGAGTTGCGTTTGCAACTACATCACTGATAGCATTGATTTTCACTGGCAACTTAGGCTTGTTGTCAGAAACCTTGCTTTGTCCCTTATTTGGACATTGCTTCGCTATGTGGCCTGTTTGTCCACATTTAAAGCACTTCCCTTCTTTCATGAAGCATTGCTTTTCTTCTTCAGAAAGTTGCTTTGCTTGTGGGTATAGATTGGAGCGAAATTGAGGAGCATTAGGAGGTGCATAGGGCTTCATCTTCTTTTGATTTGATGGCTGCTTTTGCCGCTGTTTTTGTCTTTCATTTGGGGCTGAATACTCCTCATCATCAGCTACTCTCTTCTTATCATTCTTTTGGAATGATTTGTTGCCATTGTGCTCCATTTCCCATGTCTCAGCATGGTCAATGAGTTCCCTGAGACTAGAACAATGATAATGATTAAGAGCAGTACGAAGTTTAAAATGCAAACCTCCTTGAAACTTCCTAAGCTTTTCCGAACTGCTGATCTTCTTGAAATGTTGGACCTTCAAAAGTAGCTCCCAAAATCTCTTGGTATAGTCACCAAGTGACTCATTTTTCCTTTGCCAAAGCCGATCCCATTCCATTTTTACATCTCTTTTGAAATGAACAGGAAGAAATTGGCTTTGTATCAAGTGAATAAAGGACCGCCATGATTTTGGGGCAGCATGATCATATTTCAACCCCGTCTACCAAGTATGGGCTAAGTCGGTTAAATGTAAAGCTGCAAACTTAATCTTTTCTTTTTCTTTATACTTGTCACGACCATACAAAATTTGAAATTGACGAATAAACTTCAGAAGAAGATCAGGATTTCGGGAACCATCATACATATTGAACTTGATCTTCTTTTCAAGTTGAGATAGTGACTTAGTATTCTTCTTCTTCTTATGCCTTCGTCCATGCTCGGATCTTGAGGTTGAAGATGATGAAGTGCTTGATGGGGATGAAGATGGAGACGAGGGTGAAGAATGTCGACACCTTTGACGATGATGAGGTCTTCCACGAGAAGGGTGTGACTCTTTATTACTAGAAGAGGATCCATCAGAATAGGCGCCAGATGACTTTGAAGAAGAGGATGAGCTTCGACGCGATCTCTTTCTTTGTCTTGAAGTAGAATGGGACTGCCTCTTAGAAGTAGTTGGACTTCTTGATCGGCTCCTTTCATTGGTATGGCTTTGTCTCCTTGAAGTAGATGGGCTTCTTTCCTTGAATTCTTTGGGATTCTCAACTTTTTCTAGTTTGAGAAGTTGCTCACGAATTTGCTGATTCTCCTCTCTAAGACTTTGAATGGCTTGAAGGATAGCACTCGATTGATCCATTGAGACTCTAAGAAAAATATGCTCAAGCACTCAATGCAAGGGCTGAAAACAAACAAACTTATAATTGTAAGCACTACCAGTGTTGGGGGTGAGGACCGAGCCAAAGCTCTGATACCACTGTAAATGCCCCGAACAACGTAGTATGCTTAACAATTATGATATTCGCTTGTTTTCGAGATTTAATATAAAAGAGAATGAACACTTAAAATTGAAAATGAAAATTACTCACAAAATTACAGCCATGAAAATGTAAAAGTAATGGAGACAAGATTGAGGGTTGAAGATGGGCAACCCCCCCCCCCTCCCGGAGGAATGTATTTCTGCTCAACCCAAGTCCCTTAGGGAAGAGCTCAGTTACAATCAACCTGAGAGTGAGAAGAAGTAATTCTCACTCTCACAAGATCATGCAAAGATGTACAAACACACATGCATTATCTATTATGCAATGATAAGAACTGATTTCTTTACAGTATGAGAGAAGAAAAAGGGAATTTCAGCCTTTCTCCATTGTTGATCAGCAGTACATGGATAGGGTTTTCTTCTTGTAGCTAAAATGGAAGAAAGAGCTCGAGAAGGAGGTGCTGTAATGAATTTACAGGCTTGCTGTCTTGTAAAACAGCAGTGATAGAAGAGGGAATATGGAGGAATTTGATAATGGAGAAGTGGGGGATGATGATGGGGATGGATGGGGCCAATTTCTGGCTATCTGTGGGTGCTGTACATGAGTTTACAACAAAGAAAAATGATGTTCAATGAAGAAAAACGAGCTCTTATTTATAGGAGAGGGGAGAGCTAGTACAAAAGGGGAAAGTGGAGTAGCACAAGACAAGTGTCCAACCACATGTCATGAGATGTGACAAGTGGTGGAACACTTGGAAACTTGTGTGACAAGTGTCTTGACACTTGTCTCTTCTCTATGGCCTTCCTTTTTGGGTTGAATACTGTCAAGAATAGAAACAACCAAATTTAGTAAGCACAATCAGAGTACAGAACTTACTATTTTTAGAATGACATCCCTATTTTTTAGGACTAGCATTTTTAGGCTAATTCGAGGCTCCTAAAATTTAGGGACCCCCCAATATGGGTGTCATATGAAAGCTTTTTTTGTGTACATCGCAAAAATGGTATCCGAATCTTCATGTGACTTTCCTATGCAAAGAAATGTGCATTTCAAGCTTTCAGCCCACACATGCACATTATACAAGCATTTCATGATCATGCCATCTTGTTGATTGTAACTGTCTGTTCTGGTGGATCTAGCCCACAGTTCAAGGCATCAATCCTTTCTGTGTGCGAGTCTAACCCTGATATGTGTGAGTTCTAGTCACAGGCGCCCAATGGGCCATATAGGTGGAAGTGTGAACTATCTTTTCTCTAACCCACCGCGTGGGTCCACCATAACCTGTGACCACTCATCAGTGGCTAGCTCCAATGCACTTTTCTTTATATCTAATTAGTGCAAAGGAAATAAATTTAATAAATCATTATATAGACAAATTAATGAAAAAGGATACAAATTCTCTTTCTATAGAGTTGTGACAGACAACTTGAAAACTCTATGTGACACAAATAAGTATCCCCTATGCAAGATCTAGAACACAAATGAGACATGGTTCCAAGGATTGAGAGATAAAGGCATGAGCGTACTTGCATGGAAAGGCACGAGAGCTATGTATGGAATGACCACGAACTCCGAGGAATGGATGACTATTCTATGTTGCATGAGTGCTACTAGTTTTGTCATTCTTGGATACTACATCTTCAAAGGGCAAAGGGTTGGCATAAATTACATTGAAGATTGTGAGGAGGGAGCTATAATGGCCATGCAAAGAAAAGCATGGATGACCGAGGAGCTATTCCATGCATGGTTGGATCATTTCCACAAGTGTATTGATGAATCTACATTTGCTTTAGCAATAGGCATTTGTTGATTCTCAATGGCCATGGTAGCCATGCATCTTTTGGTTGTTGAGAAGGCTTCTTTGTGGGGAGTTGACATTATCACACTACCGATGTACACATCTCATAAGCTCCAACCATTGGATGTGACAGTGTTGAAGTCATTGAAGACCCATTTTTGCAAAGAAAGGACAATTTGGTAGCATAGGACACAAAATCACTCAAGCAACAAAGAGAGACTTTGGCTGCAATAGCAGCTAAGGCTTTCCAACTCTCATGCAGTGAGAGCAATATCATGGATGGCTGGCTTTAGGATGACTGGGATATTGCCTCTTAACGCCCTTGCTTTACAATTTGATGGGACACCATTCGAATACATAAATGTAATCAACAACAATGAAGGGATGGATGAAGAACTTGCATCGCAAGTGCCCAATAGCCCACTAGTATTAGTGCATGTTGAAGACTAGGCCATAGAGGCATTGACATCCATGGGAACCAATCAAGCATTGGCTAATCATGCTAAGGCTACTTAGCCAGCTGTTGCAAGTCCATCTGAGGTAGCCACAAGGATTTTAGACCTATTATGCTTGGCTTTGATAGAAGTCTTGGTTTGCCAAGCACCAAGGGAGGCATTTGTGGACTACACCAACAACCTTATTCTCACATCGGACCGATACATTGAGAGTTTGAAGGGTAAGAATGCTAAAAAGGTAGAAGTTGCCAAGGCTAAGGAGGAGAAAAGGCGAGAGAGAAAGCATAAGAGAAAAGAGAACTTTGTTGTAGTAGAGGCATGTAAACAACAAAGAGAAGCATTGCGAGATTAGCGGATAGCAAGAAGGGCATGGGAAGCTGAACAACTAGCAGCTAAGGCATGGCTTTGAGTAGTCCTATGGGAGGGTGCAGGGGGTGTGATGATCACCCTTTGCAACTACATGTGGATGATCCGTAGCATTGGATGGCCCGAATGGCATGTGTAGCGAAGCTATGACATGCTCAAGCACAATGTCCCTCAAAATGTCCAACATTCAATGCAACCTCACGTCCTCACTAGGATGTATATCATTGTATACAATTAGTAGCCATACAACCTATTACTCCCTTTTTTGCCCTCTCCCTCTCCCTCCCCATCCTCCATTCCCATCTTGTAATTGGCACCAATTAATGCTCCAATCCTTTTTTAAAAATCTACAATCTATAGTAGTCATGCCATATCTATAGTACCCAATGTTCCACTAAACACTCTTTTTTGTATGTATCCCTATTCTTGATTATATTATAGAATACCATTTTGTTGGTAGTCTTATGTAGCCATGCTTGCACACACACTAGACACTTGAATATTGAAACAAAGAAGTGATCTATTTTAGCACAATAGTTAGCCACAAAACAAGGCAGGTGATCATTGGTAAGAAGAGTCTCACATGCTATTATCCAAATCGTTTTGCAATTGAAAGTTTGCAAGACGAGTGGCCACAAAGCACTACAATCTTGAAAGTAGAAAATCTTGTTGTTGATATGTGATTTTACAACCTCAAGTACTTGTGGAATTAGAATCACATGAAGTACCTCAAATTTGCAACTTGCAATACCTCAGATTGTTTATCAGCACATTGTTTCCAATAATTTGAGCATTACACATATGTCTTAACTGATATGTTCCACCATTGGCCACCTTGGAGAGCTTAAAAAATTGATTTAAATCTTCAAATATCGAGTTTAAGAAAGTGATTTATATTACAGAGTACTCGAAGCAATGGCAAAAGCAATAACTGTAAATAGAGACATAAGACTTTATGCCCTTAGATGAGTCACAAAGATTTCTTGGACCATGGTAGGTTTGCCAGAAAATTGGCCAATAGTCCCATTAAAACAACAATTGGTCCTTCCCCAAAAATGTTGCCTTTTAGGACGTCAAGGAGAGCCACTACACCTACCTTCCTCTTTGCAAACAAAAGGAAGAACCAAAAACGTTCAAGCAGTTGCATTTTGATGATGGTGCCTACTTGATCGTTTGCATCACCAATATCCATGATCGTTTGCATAATCAAACAAAATGATAGCAAGGAAGGGACTCTGATTGAAGGCACCATGTGAATCGGTGGTGTAGGTGCTGGTCATAGCCTATCGGAGCTCCTCCTTGGTGCAATCGTCTGTTACGACTAATCAACTCCACACCAAAGCTAGAGCCTGCTGGCATTTGTGGTGCAATGTGGATATGCAGGTGGTCCACACACACACACACACACACACACACATTTAAAGACACCTCGACATGCATGCAGTCTACTATGCAGGAGTGTATCATGACTGGCCCTTGCCCATGCTACAATTAAGGTAATGTTGACACGTGACATGGTGCAACCTACCATGTAGGAGGGTCTCATGATTGGCCCTTGCCCATGCTTACAATTGGGGCAATGTCAACATGTGGAATGAGAGGGCCTATTTCCTATCATGGCCCCCCCCCTCGCCCGCGTTTTTCCCTCCCTATATCACATCCAACATACCTATCACCATTTTCCCCCTTGTGAAGGTGATGGGGCACATGTGTCCATGGCGTTGGGTTCTGCCCAAATACCTTGGGTAGGGGGGCCAAAGGTGTGTGACAAGTTGTGTGCCATCGTTGGCCCCTTTACCCAATGGCTGAGCGCCCCCGCTCGATGTAAATAAATTGGCACTCGTTTAATAGAAAATTATCGCTTTCACGGGATAAAAAAGAACTACTATACAATAGAATAATAAAACCAAAGGCCATGGCCCATTATATAATCAAATATGAAGTGATGATGATAAGATGGGGAAGGGGCAAACGAAGAAACTAGGCATGAAGATCAATGATACGTCACTTTTTCGTCTTCTTCGTGGGAGCAGAGCCTTGCTTTTCTTGCCACAGGGGGAACTAGTCCGCGATGGCGTCTCCCTCCTTCTGTCTTCCTCTGCTCCTACTTTTCTCTTTTCCTAATCCCAAGGCTCCTGTTCTCATCATCATTTCCCTCCCCCCTCCCGCCGCGTCTGAGCAAACGAGGCGATAAAACAGAACAGTTCCCTGCCGCCGTTGATGGCATATGTCTTCTGGTTCGTCCTCGTTCCTGTCCTCGGCGTCGGCTTCTTCGCTCGCGTGGCTTCGAGATTGCGAACATGGCTTATCTTCCTACTGGCCGATTAATCTCTCTTCAGGTAACACGCAATCGCGCGCGCGCGCACACACACACACACACACACACACACACACACTCTCTCTCTCTCTCTCTCTCTCTCTCTCTCTCTCCCCCCCGCCTCCGCTCTTTCGATCTCTGCACTGGAATGCCGAATCTTCCTGCGAAAGCCCTAGGTTTAGGGTTTTCATGCGCAGACATATCTCACGTTTCCGTCCTTTTTCTTGGCGATTTATCAAAGCCTTTCCTTTGGCCCTTGCAATGGCGTGGCATCTACTAGATGCTCCCTGTGCAATTTAGCGTCTATCGGTCAGTTTCGAGAGAGAAACTTTGGCGATTTATCAAAGCCTTTGCTTTAGCTCTTGCAACGGCGTAGCATCTACTGTATGCTCCCTCTGCAAGGAGCATAGTGCAACTTTAGCGTCTATTGGGCAGTTTTGAACTCTACGGATCGTTTCAAGGTTGGCCGAAATAACGATAGACTACAGGCCTCTGTGTGTTACTAAGTCCCTGATCTACTGTTCTTCAGCATTTTGTAATAGCATCCCCTTAAAATCGTGACGGTGTGCCTGCTCTGACTGCTCTTTGGACAGGGAACAATTGTCAGAATGCTGGTTTATGCAATTACTCTCGGGTTTTCTGCGTCTATGTCTCTCACGAAAAAGCTTCTGTATTTAAGACTTGGTGTGGATATGTGTAATGAATGTATGCCTAATGTATTTTGTTATCTATAGCTGCAATTTTTTGCACCGTCACTAGCTCGCTAAAACTACACTGTTCTTTTTAATGCTCTGCCACAATTTCTCATTTGCAGCTGATTTAAGATCTGTTTTTTTCCCCCTCTGGGCAGCTCTGTTTCATGGACAACTATCGGCAAGTGTTTCATCTTATGCTGGAATGAGCTGGTTTCTGTATTAGCTGCATGGATAAACAGGCTCCAGACGGATAATCAAAATGGGGGGAGAGTTCTCCAACAGGCGGGAAGGAATGGCAGCTCATCGCAATTTGTCCCCCTTGAGTATATCTGTACGGCGATTCTCATTGACTTCACCTGCAACTTCTCCGACTTCTTATGCGTCTTCTCCTCTTTTGACCCCCACATCTTCAGCTGTTGATTTAGCATCCTCTCCATCATGCTCTTCTTGTTCCTCTACTCCATTCAGCTACCTGGTATCAACCCAAGCCACCTATCCTCAGCTTGAATTTCAAGAGCCTATACTACCTGGCCTTCCTGATGACCTTGCTGTCGCCTGCCTTTTGAGGCTGCCGTTCAGTAGCCAGGCAGTGTGCAGGGCTGTTTGCCACAGATGGAAAACGGCGCTTTCCAGTGAAGAGTATTTTCAGGTCAGGCGGAGCAGTGGTTTGGCAGAGCCATGGCTTTTGGTTTTGGCCTACCATAGAGCAACTGGAAAAATCCAGTGGCAAGCTTGGGATGCAACTTGCCGATCATGGCACATCACTGCAGGAATGCCATGTAAGGAGCGCATTTGTCCTCCTGGTTTGTGTTGCGTGGCCAATGCTGAAGCAAGCTCATTGTTTGTTTGTGGAGGCATGTGCTCTGACATGGACTGTCCCATGGATGCTGTTCTCAAATATGATCTTTTCAAGAATACTTGGACCAAAATGGGTTCAATGTTGACTCCTAGATGCTTTTTTGCCAGTGGGATTATTGATGGTAGAATTTATGCTGCCGGAGGAAATAGTGCTGCTTCTCAGGAACTCAGTTCTGCTGAGGTATACGATCCTGCAGAAGACCGGTGGCGCCCAGTTGCTAGCATGGGGACAAATCTGTCACGCTATGATGCAGCTGTTATGCACGGGAAACTGTATGTCACACAGGGCTGGTCATGGCCTTTCGATGCATCGCCCAAAGGCCAAATTTATGACCCAAAGCTGGACCAATGGGAGAGCATGACAGAAGGGATGCGGGAAGGATGGACAGGGCCTAGTGCTGTTTTGAATAGTCACTTATATATTATATCTGAGAATGGCAGTCCAAAGCTAAGAGCTTTCGATGAAGACAGTGACTCATGGAAGGATGTGGGAGGCGCATTGATTCCATCACATATGATCCCACCATTTTCTCTGAGTGCAATCGATGGTAAGCTTGTTGTTGTGGCTAAAAATCTGCACATAGTAATTGGATCTATTTCGGACTGTGAGGATGAGGATGGGAGGCTTCACAACATTGTAGATTGGCAGTCTGTAAATGCGCCAGACATCTTTTCTGATTTCATTCCTTCCCATTCTGTTGTTCTTTTTGGCTAGATTGTTAAATGTACCTCAAAGAGCACAAGTGTGGCACATTATTCACACAAATTTATACTGCTTCCTGGAAATTTCAGATATATTGCCCAGTGAATATTCAGGGCTTGAAAGTTTACATCATTACTTTCTGTCAAATGATTTGCTGTTCTGTAAATGGGAGGCAAAAGTGTTTATGTAATCAGTTTCCTCAATGATTGATTAAGCCATTACAAAAGCTGAGTGTCATGATTGCGTTATCTTTGGTAGTATCTTTATTCTTGATAACCTACCCTTTACTTTGAGATGATGGTTTTGTTATTGATCCTTCAAGAGGTTCATGTGTGGCTGCGCTTCGAGAAGGCTTAGCCTGATGTGTACAGTTCTTGGGTACTGGCTCATTTGTGTACAGTACATACTTGATTCGTTTGGTTTATGAGAGCTTTGCTGCTCTGCTACAATGTTCAAAGTATATATAGCTCGTACATCTGACAGGTACACAAGTCAGAGAAGTATTGAGATGAAGGCAGTTTTAAACATCTTCTGCATCATCTTGGCTTGTGCAGTTAAAAGTGTTTTGGTATCGCTAGTGGAGCCCTGCTGATATGGCAGAGATCTAATTCATAGTGTGCAGGTCATGTTATGAACTCTTATGGAGAGAATATGCTTGTTGCTGTAACAAAGCATTCTTGCAACAGGACAAACCTCTTCTTGGCTTACCTGGATGCTGCAGCCAATTACTGCAGCCAGTGCACTTAAATTGTTCCACAGAAAGACTAGCCCATGGAGAATTTTTTTCTGTTGGCAGGCTGTTAGAAAGCCAATTCATTTTAAGGCATGCTTAAACTCGTTTATTTTCTGTTTTGGTTGTGATTACTGACGGGTCAAACACTCTAATCTGTTCATGGTTTTGTGGGTAGACTCCTAAGTCCAGCGATTCCTTCAAGGTGGTTGTCTACATTTAAGGTGAGATCCTTGCCTCTTTTGACAGGCAACTGATGGGCCAAACACTCTAATTTGTTCAGGTTTTCTGTCTTCATGTGGGTTTACGCCAAAGTGTAGTGCTTACTCTCAGGTTGTTATATACCCTTCCCAAGGTGGGATCCTTGCTTCATTCTGGGGTGAAATAGACCTCCTACTGGCCTTGCTACTACCTTTCATGGGACTGAAAACCTGATCTAAAGCTTACATATCTTTGAGAAGAGTAAGCAAAACATTGATGCCAATTTCATTTGATAGTCTGACACATGTCATTTAACTCTTTTGTTGTAGGCATCTCAAATGCAATGATGCCCAAGTTTGGCCCTGGGCCAATGATCTTGTATCAGGCAAGTGAGTTGTCTGTTGAATGGATGGAACAGTATAATTTGCAAAACCAACTCTTAAAACAGATGAAAGCTCCCAATTGTCGATATATTTGAGGTCAATTTTGTAACCGCCCTTTAGATTGCAGTTTTTTCAGATTATGGGCACGTACTAATGCAGAATACTGGTTTTCGCATTGAAACATGCCTAGAAATGCCTTTTCTTTACAATTAACGACCCTTTGTGTTTGATTGTCTAGAAAATTACCTTGTATTTTATTTTCTGAATGACAACAAACCCATTACTATTTTTAAAACACCATCTAGGTTTTTTGGCACTGTGCACTGCTTTGCTTTGAAGGGATTGAACATCAGGAAATTTTTCTAATGTTGAAAAAAAGCCCGGTAAAGAGACGGAGACCTTCCCCAATAAAAAAACGGGCTTCATGGCAGCACTCTCTCTTCCAAATGTGCCCCTTCATTTTTTCTGCTACATTGGCTATTGAGTCTCTTCAAAGAGGGTGTAGTATTACTGTATAGGGAGTTGAGCTGCTCTTTTACTAGGCACCTTACCATACCCTTCAAATTTGTAATTTTTGCCACTATTTCATGCATCAAACTATATGGTGGCATTATTTGTAAATATTTGAAAGCTAAGATTGGCTAGAACTTGGTATCTCTATTCAATCTTATCTCAAAGCTTTCCAATTCCAATGATGTCTCAAGTTTCTATTCTTGAAATAGAAAGTAACATCGTGTTTCTAGTCATGTATAGCACAGAACTTAGAAAGCTATTGTTTTTAAGTCGTTTGAGAACTCTAGGGTTATTTCCAACTACAAGCATTGGGTTGCCTTTGGTTGGGTTGGTCAAGTAAGGGTGTAAGTTATTTCTAACTGAATGTGTTGGGTTGTCTTTGGATGGATGAAGGCTCCGAGATATTGGTCGTAAGTTCCATGGTATATGTGGGATGTTAAAAGTAGCCATAGGAGCCATAACACTTGGATCTATGCAGCCTGTTTCAGATGGTTGAAACTCATAAGGCTTTACCATGCCTTGATATAGATCCCTTCATTTTGGATGTATAGGTACCAAATCATACATTTCCTCATTGTTTGGTGGCAATGGTATTGCAACCGATTTAAACTTATTGTCTACAGCGTTTTGCTTTCTCTACCATGGCTTTAGTCCTTTATTCTAACACAATCCTTTGTGCTTAATTTCAATGAGCAAAAACTTGTATCATGCTTCTTTTAGCCATATTTTTAGATTTTAGTAGTGCTAAAATTTTTAGATCATTGTGTCCACAAAAATCAGTCCATCATAGATGCTAACTGCACTCTCTACTTTGCCAGTAATCTTTACTTTTTTTTTTTGTCTTTTTCAACCCTTTATATGTGTATATATTTTCAACCTTGTTAATAGACTCAATTCTTTGGAAACATACGGAACTTGTAAATTTACTAAATTTGATCAAAAAAGCAAAAAAAGTAATCGTGCTTGCAATAAGATATGATAGCTTTCTCTTGTAGCACCATTGTAGTCTTGCCTTGTAGGAATATAAACTTGTAACAAACATATAGAGTTGAGACTTTAGATAACTATTGTATTCACTTGTCATGGATCTCTTTAGCTTGGAACTTTTATGAATTGAGGGAGATTTGAATGGAGAAGTAATGTTTGCTAAGATTGTAACTTTAAAGACCATCGATAGCATTCAATACAACCTTGACACAGGGTTTCCTCTCCCTTGTTTGCATGTAAGGAAAGATGTTGAAGGGGCCATTGCTCTATTATGCATGTAGGAGGTGAAGCAAGCCTAAGGAATGTGCTAAAGGAACAACATGAAATCATGGATGTGGAGTATGCAAAGGCTTTTCGAGTGAGGGAAATCAATCATGAAGAACTGGAAAGGGCTATGTAGGAGGATCCCAAGGTCTACAATGACAAGGATATGTGGTTACTAGTTGAGGGTGGGAAGAATAGGACTTATTGTTGCCCTATTTATGAATTAAGGGAAAGTATATCAATTATTCTTGGCTAGCATTTTTTTCTTTATGAGTAAACCTACCTAGCAAATGTCCTAGCCAAGGTGTCGTACACTTGCATTGGTGGAGGGAATAAATAAATTTAGTGCCATTTTGATGAGGTCAATGGCTAACATTGCTCTCAAGGAAGTTGCAAAAGCTATTAATATGAAAGACCTTGTTTATGCTTCCAATAAATCATGCATTAATAGGAAAGCCTATAGGGTGATTTACAATGTTATTTGAAACATCTTTTAGTCCCTCAAATTTCATAGATATATACTTCCATAACCAAAATAAGTCTATAGTTATGACATTTCTTTATTTGTTAGCATTGTCCTTTAGGGCATATGCTTATACAATTGTGTGGTGAGAAGGTGGTGCTTGTTGTAATAAAATTACCCACTATTTAACTTCAATAAGTGGTCTACTTAAAGGCTTGTGTATGGATACCTTACTCTTTGAGAAAGAAGGGTTAAAGAAAAAAGAAAATTAAAGAAAAGATGTTCGCACGTGCATGCGTGCGTGCACACATTTGAAAAAATGGGCAATGCTTTTATGCGTGATAGTGCACCCTTGTTTTCATTAGTATGCGTTACATTTGATATTTTAGCATGAAAACAGGTTCAAATTCAAAGACAAGAAAGAACTAATATGGCATAAAACGAATTGGGAGAGTTATTTTAAATAACATTAGAAAGCACTTTTTAGTAATCCAAAAGGAGAACCAAGCTACATAAAGAAAACATATTGTTGAATCTCAAAAAGTACAACATCATATGGTAATGTTTTACAAAGGTTATAAGGTAATTGAAAAGCATATATAGCTCTCATGAAAGACATCATACGTACATAACAAAGCTCCCACTGAAGGCTTTAAGTTAGGATTCCTCGTCTTTGAAAAATGAATGCTAAGTACAAGTATTAACCTCATTTCTACAAGATTATAACTTCCAAAAACAGATCAAAACTTGTTCTACATTAAAAGGAAGTTTGTGTCACCTTGAACATTCTTGGAGTGTACTTTCATGGTCATATAATTGACCTAGTTGAGGCTAATGAGTATTAGCTTACCATTATTATGTTCTTGAAGCCATTCATGAAAGCCTGGGAGAAATACCTTTTACCTACCAGAATTCCATGCATCTACCATAGATTGATAATGTTATAGGTTGTGCAACTTGTTGCGACTTTTTCCAATTCCTTATATGACATTCTATTTCATCAAAACATATGGTAACATATATAGTGGAGTTCTCGAGAGTGTAGAAGTCACACTAGAGAGCCCATTGTGTCTCTCATCAAAACCTTTGTGACCTATCTAGTGGAGTGCTCAAGGAATGTAGAAGTCACACTACAAAGCTTGTGATACCTTTCCAAGATGCACATGGCATGGTGCGGGCAAGGGTGGAAGCATTGGACCAGAAGATATTTTTGTTTAGTTTTACCAAACAGCTCTTGCACAAAGGAGGCACAAAAAATTCTAGTAGTTAGCACATCACAAGCAATTTGCAAAGCAAACTATAAATGGAATTATCAAAGATAGGAAACTAGTGGGGAAGAGGGAGCATTCCAACTCTAATTAGGCTCCAAACATAATCAATAATAAAATAAATTGTTGAGTTGCAAAGGAATTCTATGCCATTGGTTTTACTAAGCCCAATAAAAGCCACCTTAAAGGAGTGGAGACATATTTTAAGACATTTAAAGAATAAAAATATGCTAGCTTGAGCTTTCTCTTAGTTGTTTCCATGTACACTTCTGGCCAAATGCTTACTCATTTCTCTCTTTTCAGTTCATTATGACCCCTCATATTATATATTCCAAAATGTTTTGTATAAGCATATTTTCACCTTATAAAAAGAGACATTGGATTTAGACATAATAAATAATATAAATTGTAAATAATTCACAACCAATGTAAATGAGATGAAAGCTTTTTACTATTCTAAATGATCTCACAATTTGAGTCTTTACAAGCATGAATTTTCCTTCATTTGTGAACACCATCTTATCTTGAAGGATTTGGGCGAATGCAATTATATAGGTGAGTATGATCTCTCCATTATAGATAAAATTATTATCCTTGAAGCTATTGATATGATGTACTGTTTTAGGGTGTGATCTCAAACCATTGAGATTGATTCCTATTCTCTCTCTCTTGAGGAAGTTGCCCTTGATCATAAATGCTCATCAGTTCTTAAAACTATAGAAACTAGTAAAATTAAGATCACACATTAAAGCTATAAGACTATTAGTTTCTATAGTTAGCCTCTATTGTAAAACTATAGAAACTATTAAGATTAATAATAGTAAGCACCCAATGTGGCCAAGTTGATTGCATGGGGTCTCATCCTTGTAGTCATTCAAGCTTTGCACTAATGAGGGATATCTCCTCCTTAGTTCCTCCTCCAAGTGATTGAGCTTCTCTCCTCCTTAGTTCCTCCTCCAAGTGATTGAGCTTCTCTCAAGTGTCAAAAGTGTAATAGCTCATGCAAACCCTTGATGGGTCACTCTAGAAGGATATTCCATATGCTTGCTTGGAGAAATCTTGTGGTGCGTGGTGTTCCAGAGTACATGCAAGATACGATCAAACACCCCCCCACCCCCCAAAAATTGTTTTCTTTGTAAGGGACTAGGAAAACCTAGATCATAGTAAATAAAGGGATATTTTACATTCTTTTTGTGTTTCTTTAGTTGGAGGAAGGGGGTAGAGAGAATGCCAATGGGACCTTTCCAAGTAGTGAACCAACAAACCATTTGAAGAACCTTCAAAAATGGACAATACCAAATTATCTTTCTTGATTACCATATGACCTTAGAACATTGCCACACAATACCCTGAAAATCCACACCATGTGAAAATGGATTTTTAATATTCACAACTCTCTTCAATCTAAAGTGGCTAGATCAAAATGGTTGAGCTGTATATACCAAGTCCCTATGATAACTTTTGACCTTGTATTATTTATTATTAACCATTCAAAAAGGAAGAATAATGGCTAAAAGGGGACCCTAACATGAGTTATGGACCTTAGGTATTTAATAGCTTACCTCTTAAATGGACCATACATTCTCTTATAACTCACACCTAATGCTCCTTACACAACTTTGTGTCGCTCTACTCTTTGTTATTGGTTTTCTTCCTTTTCATTTATCCTCTTCCTTCTCGTCTCCCCTCCTCTTTGTTGTAGTAGGGCCGATTGACTTTTCCACATTTGATTCAAGACATCAATTCTCTTTTGATACTTATGTGATGCTTTTGCGTGGTATGTTCAGGCTATGCACTTTGGTTGCACTCGAGAGTTCATTGTTGAACATCGATGCCCTCTTTTATTATCTTTTTTTCCTATGAGAGCTTCTAAAAAGGGCTTGTAGGCAAGGCTTGATCAATGGTGATGACAAAAGTAAGGTTTGCATTATTTCTATTTTCTAATATCACAACTAATTTTTGCCTTATTTTTAACCTCTTCTTCTCCTCTTCATTCACTTTCCCAATACTTGGGAGTCTTGATCTCCTCTTGAGTTGATGTGCCATCCTTTCTCTAATACCCTTGAGCACACCCTTTTCTCTGAACTTTTCTTCTACTACTTGAGCACTCTTTCTCCACTTAAGTGTGCATACTCAAATGTCAAGCACTCTTTTTCCACTTGAGTGTGCATACTTGAATGCCTCACTCGAGCGATTGATTACTTATTGTCATTGAATATGAGGTCCCATAGTCAAGTGTATCTTTTGAGGGCAAATTAAATCAAATTCTTTGATGTGGTGATGGGTTCTCTCAAACAATGGTGGCTGATAGTAAAATAGAAAGGTGGTTGTCCTTCCTGATAGAGAATAGAATGCAAGTTATCCCTCCTAGTAACAAGTTGAATTTCAGGTAAATGGCTCATCCTTTACTACTCATGTGGGTATAGTCTCAAGACCTTGAGCACCTTTACACCGTAGAATGCTTTAAATCCCACAACAACAATCCAAAGAACACAATTGCAATCCAAAGTACCAAAATTGAATCAAAATTTCTCCTCCACCACTTTACTCAAGATTCCTTCTAACTCAAGTGCAATTAAGTAATCCATTCTCATTAGACCCTCAAGCCCATGCATTCCTAATTTATTTATGCAACTAAGACTCATAACACAAATTAATGACAAGGAACATCTCACCTTCTTTTTCTACTATTTTGTATTTTTTTTTTCCAATTTCTATATTGTCTTCTTTTACTTTTTGATTTCAACAGTTTTTCTATGCCAAGCTTAACAATTAAATTCTATTGGATTGATACAAAAAATACAATTTCACATCCTAATCTAACCATGCATGATCTCAGAGAATATGTAACATGCTTGATAGACATTAAAATTAAATGTAATTATAATATGAATCCTTTGTTTCTCTTGGTACTATTGTAAGATCTCTTCTAGGCATAAAAAAGATTGATTCCTCACCAATCCTTCATGCATGTACACGAGATTTCTATTTCTTCACATGGCAAGAAAGCGAGCACCTTGATTAGTAAAAGGGAGCGACAGATCGAAGGTTGGACTTGAGAGCTATGGCGGGAGAGCAAGAGCAAGAAAGGGAGAGACTAGAAATGGGAACTCCAACAGTCACAATGTGTGACCAGGTCTTCCTTTATTCAAACTATCACGAAAAGAATAAAGAATAAAGTGACGGTGACGGGTGCCTGCCACCTATAGTGTGCAGTGGCGGTGACTATTAGTGTAGTAATACACGGGCGGTTAGGCAGAGGCGCCTTTACCCCCAACAACCTCCCACTTAAAGGCGAATCTGCCCCAGTGAGGAGTGAAAAGAAAAAGAAAAAAGACAGTACAACATGTACACATGTACAACAGGATGAGGAAAGACGTCATCTCATCCCACGCCCATCAACCTCCTGAGGAAGGCAAAGCGCTCTGTAGAGAGACTTTTCGTAAGTAGATCTACAGGATTCTGGTCAGTTGAGATCTTGACAAGATCAATAGACTTGTCCTCAACAACCCCACGTATGAAGTGATACCTCACCTCAATGTGTTTCGTCTTCGCATGGAAGACCGGATTCTTGGCTAACTGAATAGCACTCATAGAATTCGAATGCAGTGTAGGGATAGCATCAATACCTAGGTCAGCAACTAAACAACCCAACAAAATGGCATCCTTGCAAGCCTCAGTGGCTACAATATACTCGGCCTCTGTAGTAGAAAGGGCCGTGCATTTATGCACCCTGGATATCCAAGAAACAACACCTCCAGCATAGGTGAATACATAGCCAGAAGTGGACTTCCTACTATCTGCATGTCCTACATAATCAGAGTCAGTGTACCCCATGACTCCTGTATCCTGGCTGCCATAGCATATGCATATATTTGCAGTGCCCTTCAGTACCTCATGATACCCTTCACGACATCCCAATGCTTCTTGCCAGGTGTAGCCATATAGGATGCCACAACACCAACTGCAAAGGCAATATCTGGACGAGTGGCTATCATGGCATACATAAGACTGCCCACTGTGGATGCATAGGGAATCTTGGCCATCTCGGCCCTCTGATCATCTGTTTGCGGACAATCAACATGTGATACCTTCACATAAGAAGGCAATGGACAACCAATAGGCTTTACGTCCTACATGTGGAAGCGCTCAAGGACTTTATGAATGTATTCCCTTTGTGACAAGTAGAGGAGTCCCTGATGCCTGTCGCATCTAATGCACATACCAAGTATGTGAGCGGCCTGTCCCAGATCTTTCATCTCAAAGCTCTTCTTGAGCTGAGCCTTAAGAGCATCTAGCTCATCATGAGCTTTCCCTGCTATCAGCATATCATCCACATAGAGTACCAAAATCAATAAAGAACCATCACGGGCTTTCTTCGTGTAAAGACACGAATCCATAGCACTCTGGCTATAGCCCTGTGACTGCACAAAGGCATCAAACTTATGATACCATTCCCTAGGTACCCGTTTCAAGCCATAAAGACTTTTCTTCAATTTGCACACTAGGTGCTGCTTGCCAGGTTCTGCAAAGCCCTGAGGCTGCTCCATATAAATCTCATCATGCAAGTCCCCGTGTAAGAAAGCCATTTTGACATCCATCTAGTATAAATCCAAGTCAAGCTGAGCAACCAAAGCCAAGACTAAGCGCAGGGTAGTCATCTTAACCACAGGAGAAAAGACCTCATCAAAGTCCCCACCATGCTCCTGCTTGAAATCCTTTGCTACCAATCTAGCCTTGTATGCCGGCTTGGGGTGTCCAGGGGTACTTTTTAGCTTGTACACCCACTTGCATGGCAAAGCCTTCTTGCCCATAGGCAAGGAAACCAAATCCCAAGTGTCATTCTTATGCAGGGAGTCTATCTCAGATTGCATAGCCCTCTCCCAGGAGTGACTGTCACCCCTGCACATAGCCTCATCATAGGTGAAAGGCTCTCCTGCATCTGTAACCAAGACATAATGCATCGAGGGCTGAAATCTATTAGGTGGACGTCTATCTCTAGTAGACCGTCTCACGGCAGGCTCTGTTGCTTGCCCAACTGCTTGTCCAACATCCTGACCATGAGTATTTGCTGCAGCTGTAGGCTGTCCAACTGGCTGTGCGGGAGCTCTCGGCTTCTCCTAAAATATGACCCTGCGGATCTCAACAACTCTCTCAGGCTGCCTATGCATTTTGTCTTCATGGAAGACTACACCATGATTGCGGATGACTTTCCGCGCTTGCGGATCCCAGAGACGATAACCCATCTCACCTGCATTCCCATAACCAAGGAAAATGCATTTGACACTCTTGGGATCCAGCTTACTTCTCTTGTCCTTGGGCACATGGCAAAATGCCTCACATCCAAAGACACGGAGATGCGCACAAGAGGGAGGTTTTCCAGTCCATACCTCCTCTGCAATCTGGAAATCCAAATCACTAGAGGGTGATCTGTTTATGACATGCACAGCTGTACTAATTGCCTCAGCCCAAAAGCTCTGTGGTAGGCCTGCATGGCTAAGCATACTGCGTACACGCTCCTGGATGGTTCTATTCATTTGCTCAGCCAAACCATTCTGGGCGGGGGTGTAAGGGGCGGTCAACTGACGCTTAATACCCCTCTCATCACATAACTGCTCAAAAGCACGTGAGACATACGCACTCCCATTATCTGTCCTTAGGCATTTTAGCCTATACCTAGATTGGTTCTCAACCAATGCAAGCCATCTCTAAAACACAACCAAGACATCGGATTTCAGCTTAATGGGATAAGCCCAAACTTTCCGTGAAAAATCATCTATGAACATAACAAAATACTTTGCACCTCCTCTCCAACCTGGAAATCCAAACCACTAGAGGGTAATCTGGTTATGACATGCACAACTGTACTAACTGCCTCAGCCCAAAATCTCTGTGGTAGGCCTGCATGGCTAAGCATACTGCGTACACGCTCCTGGATGGTTCTATTCATCCGCTCAGCCAAACCATTCTGGGGGGGGGGGGGGGTGTAGGGGGCGGTCAACTGACGCTTAATACCCCTCTTATCACATAACTGCTCAAAAGCACGTGAGACATACGCACTCCCATTATCTATCCTTAGGCATTTTAGCCTATACCCAGACTGGTTCTCAACCAATGCAAGCCATCTCTAAAACATAGCCAAGACATCGGATTTCAGCTTAATGGGATAAGCCTAAACTTTCTGTGAAAAATCATCTATGAACGTAACAAAATACTTTGCACCACCCATAGACTGAAAAGCATGGGCCCACAGACATCCGAATGTACCAATGCCAAGGGCTCACTCATGCGTGGCCTACCAGACTTCTCATGCGTAGACCTAGTCTGTCTGCCATAAAGACAATGCTCACATGAATCAAAACATGCATAATCAAGGGGCGGTAAGTACTGCAAACCAGAAAGTATTTTCATTCCCTTCAAAGATATATGGTCCAAACGGGCACGCCAAAGAGATACATGTGGGATAGAACCCACAGACAAAACGTGATCAAGGGAAGAAGCTGATACAATCAAGGGGTAGAGACTGCCAGCCTTGGCACCTCTTGCAATCACAAGTCTGCCCCATGAGTGATCTTCCATGCAGAGTCTCCAAAACATACATGATATCCTATGTCATCAAGCTGTCCAGCTAACATGAGACTGCGTTTCAAAGTAGGTTCTCATATTTTTAATCCATTCAACGCAAGAATTCAACTCCTTTTCATCCATTTGAAACTCACAGATCATAAAATCAATGCATTTAATACCAAATCATTCAAACTATGCATTTTTAATTCAATCTTTAATAGAACTTGTCATATCCGATTAATGAGAGAAAGGAAGAACTTCAACTACATTTGATGATGCTGACGTACATCCTGCATAACAAAACTGCTGCCAGAAGGAAACTGCAGCCTAACATAACCAATGCCCACAATATCAAGAGAATTGTCATCACCCAAGCGCACAGAACCCGAAACAGTACAGTATGAATGAAACCACTCTCGGCAAGGTGTCACATGAAAGGACGCACCCGAGTCCAAGAGCCAACACTGTGTATACATAGAGTGTATCTCTGTCATCTGCGAAGCACTAGAAGAAGCTGCAAGGATATAATCATCATCATCAACATCCTCAGGTTGCATAACATTGCTCTCTTCAATTTTAACACTGGACTTTGCAGGCACTATGCTGCGATCAGAAGACTTATCCTGCACTTTGTCTTTCCCCTTATCTTTGTGCCTTTCATTGCGCAATTCATGGCATTGTGGCCTAATATGGCCCTTTTTTCCACAATGGTGACAAGTAACATTTGCATTCCTGCCATGGGATTTGCTACGTGACTTCCCACGAGACTTGGACCGAGATTTTTGAGAATCCCGTCCACGGCCACTGCCACTGCCATGCTTTCCATATCCATAATTCCTGTCTCTAACTGTTATAGCATGCGACACACGAGAGGCATCCAAATTCTTACGGTTAACCTCTTCTTGCAGAAGAGCACTCTCAACATCAGATAAGTTCAAGGTAGTAGTAGAGGCACATAATGCAGTGCGGAATACATCCCACGGCTCATTAAGAGTACCAAGCAAGAAAAGAGGAGTGGCATCCTCTGCAAAAGTGATGTCCTGCGAAGTCAAGTTCTTGAGTACATCATGGATGAAGGGGAGCTACAAGCTCTACCCCAAGACCTACGGACCGCTTATTGATCAAGCGTTTCAAGCCGAGCGGCCATGGCTACCTCTCACATAGCTGACGCGCCATGCCTACCTTACGAGTGTAGTGAGCTTACCTTGATGCTCGATCGAGTACCCTCCTCTCTCTTGCACACCGGTAGCTCCAGGATCCTTGTGGCAAGCTCAAGTAACCTCAATCCCTCTCCCATGAGCTCCATCCTCCATAGCCGCGCACGCGAGAAAAGAGAAGAGAAGAAAAGAGAAGAAGAGAGGAGGAGATGGTGAAGAGCTTCACCCTCTTGATCCCTCACTCCCACACATTTACTCCCTCACACTCTCACACTCCCTCTCTCAAGAGCACACACAAGCAAGAAGAAGAGAAAAAGAGAAGAAGAAGAGAGCTAATTTTTGCCACACACAAGAATGAGCTTCTCATTCACTTTTGAACTTTATATACATGCCCTCCCTTCTTTGGGCGGTCATCCCCTTTTTTACATGGCCGGCCATTGGCCTAAGCCCATTTCTCATTTTCCACCATGCTAATTTATCCTATTCCCAACTAATGCATACAATTTGCACAAGAGCGAGCCTGGCACTCTTTTACAAGGATTCGGGAGTGTTTCCACATTTAATGGTGTGCTTTTTACTCTTTTTCTTTCTCGGGGCGACACTGAGACTTTCTGGGGGTCGTGCCCGAACATTTAAAATTTTCAGGGTCTGGTTATCGATCAAGGCGCCTTTTCCTTATTTTATGTTGCGCCTTTTTTGCTATTTCCTTTTTTCCATTTTCTCGCTCCTCTGTGCTGCGGTAAACACGGTAAACATTACCCCCCTCCTAGCCAAGTGCCAGTCCCCTGGCACTGCGGTGGGAAGTAGTGGGATAGTTGGGTCTGCTCCTAAGCAGAACTGGTGGGTAGATGACACTGATTCAAAGGTGAGGGTGTGAATGAGAGGTGATGGAGTTTAATGACGATGACTATGAGAGATTCCGGCGTGCTTTAGGCTTCATGAAGATGCTCGACATTTCTCACACAGTTGTGGCTTCCATTCTGCGACGGCTGATAGGGGTTCCAGTTGGCTGGTGAAAAAATATGTAGCCGGTCATCCCTTGAGCATCAGAAACGCTTGATCAATAAGCAATCCCTTAGGAGAATGGTGTTGGAGGGATTTATCCTGGAGAAGCCCCCCCGAACTCTGCCTTGACAAAGATATGCTTTGTCTTCGCATTGAAGATTTGTGTCTTTGATTTGAAGATCTTTGTCTTTTGTTTGAAGATCTTTGTTTGTGATTTCAAGATCTTCAGTGCTGCGTTGAAGATCTTCACCCTTGCATTGAAAATCTTCAGGCTTGTGGAATCAATAAGCGATCCGTAGAACTTGAGGCATTAGGCATGCATCTTTGGAAGATGAGGTTCCAAGATCTATGCCAATGGCAGATCTATTACTGAGTACTCCTTTTGCTTGATTACTGAGTACTCCTTTTGCTTGATTTGGTTCAGTTATGGTAGTCATCAGCAAGTAGATGGTTGGTGACATGAAGCATGTTGGTCTGTCCAATCCAATGCAGACAAGCTCCTGAAACAGCAACAATGGTGTCATGTCCGACACATGGAAATTTTTTTGGTTATTAAAGGATGCCATGGGTGATCGTCTTTAGCTGAGTAGCCAGTTCTTGAAACACGAACATAACCTGCAAGAAAATTTGTGCATTCCCTAAGGGGTGTGTCTGCCTCATCGTGTAGTGCATGGTGCTCGTGGCAGTGGAACTGGGAGATGGGTCTAACCTTGGGCAAGCCCTTGGTAATGTCCCACACTTGAGGACCCAGTTCCTGTGTCGTTGGAGGTGCGGTGCAAATCTTAGGGTGACAGGTCTGAAAGTCTTGCCCTTGATGTGCCCTAAGTGTGAAGTGGGGAAGGGGCTAGGGAGAACCCTAGATGCAGACTGTGGTGCACAACAAGGCGAAGGGAAGTTGCAAGCTCATCATGTGAAGTCTTCTCTCTCTTATCTTTGCTTAGTAGTAGATTCATCCCTTGGCTTTGCTATTCTTTGCTATTGTCTCTTCTTTCCAGTTCACCTTTTCTTTTGTTGCCTTGTTGCCTTGTGCCTTGTTGCCTTGTGGCTTAATCCTCGTCATCCGAATGGCGGGTAGGGGATGGTGGAGGGCGAGGGGCTTTGTTAAGGAATCTGCGGCTCAGCAAGTAGCCCTTGAGATTGAGGCGGGTCTTGAGAGTGGTGGTGGAAAGGAAAGGGTGGTTGCACTGTGTGAATTTACTATCTCTCATATCCTCAAGCAGTGCAATACAGAAGGATGGCAAAAGAGTAGTGCGCATCATGAGACGAGTCATGGTGCTGCTATCTATGGCATTGGGGTCGAAGTAAAGGGGTGGAAGGTGGCGTTCTTGAGGTGCAGGCTCTTGGTAGATTAGGACCCTAATTAGTCTAAGATAATTACAGGTTGTTATGAAGGCGGGGTCAGGACAGGATGTGAACTCACTAAGGAATCTATCTACGGAACTGTACAAATTAGGGAGGGTAAATACAAGGGCATCTTTATAGGAGGTGCTATTGGCGTTATAGATGATAGGGAAGTCGAACCTGCTATGGATGGACGGATTAAAATCCACGCCTACCCTTCGAAGATACGGCATAAAAGTGGGGTCGTTTCTCTCAGAAGGAAGGGTGTTACAAAACACCATCCAAGCGTCAAGGTTGACATAAAAAATGCGTCTTCTCCAGGTGGGTTGGCAATTGTAGCCCTCCACCGATCTAGGCACCTGTAAGACTTTATCATGCCAAAATTCGCAGTCCTCGGTTCGCCAAGCAGTTGGGTTGGCCTCTCGCTCCGCTAGCCACTTGTCCTTAAGCCTTGCACCCATAGCGATTACATCGTTTACAACTTCAATGGGCATTACTCTATTTAGTTTAGTGGGAAGCTCGAAGCTCAAGTCGAAGGGGTTACGGGCACATTCTTACTGTTCCCAGATGATTAGCTCTGCATGGAATCCAGCGGGGAGGTCCTCAGGGTGCGGTGGGAGAGGGGCAGGTTGCCTCGGGACATGTCTAATGTTCAGCTTCTTCCTTGCCTTCTCCACCATTTCTCTTCTGCACTTAGCCAGGACTGCTTCCCTTTCAGTGGATGTGTCAGTGAGTTGCACTTCATCTTGTCGTGGAGGAGAGGGTGGTGGGACGTAGTCCTCCTCCTGAGGTCCCAGATCAAACTCTGGTCCACCCCCTTCTGCTTGCACTTCTTCTTGCACCTTCTCTTATGTGAAACCCAGTTCGTCAATTTCTTGTACCGTCAAGCCTACTTGTGTAAGGTATTTTCTTTGCTCCTCCAGGCTCTGCGGCGGGCCTCCTAGTTGCAGTGGTACGTGTAGGCCTCCTGTTAGGGCTTTGCGTGCGATAGCTAGCTTCTTCTGCAGAGCTAATCATTGGCCTCGTTTTCTTCTGTTTTGGTGGAGTGAAGCAGCGTGTTGAGGAAAGTGTGCTGCTGAGCCATCATAGAGAGCTAGACACCCTCTGCCTGATTTTCAGCCAACACTCTATCTCTTTCTGCTTTGGCCAATCGGTGTGCCAGGTCTCGTACCCTCCTTTCGTTGTGGTCAGCCCATTCCTTCGCTCTCTTCTCCATATCTTCCAGGCTCTCCCCCTGATGGAGGGTCATAGCCATGAGTCGTTGCTCTTGGTCTTCGAGCTCGCGGTGTAGGCGTGACTGCTCCTAGTATTCATTGGCGATCTGCGCACTGAGGTGATTCAGCTTCACCTGCATTCTTCGCACCTACTCTTCTCTTAGCTTGTCTAGATCTGCAGTCTCCTGTTTGGATCTTCTCAAGTTGGTTTTGTGCCTCCTGGTTGATTGCAGTGAGCTGGTTGTTCTTGAGCCGCAAGTGAGCAGTGGTCTCCCTCTCTCTGTTGAGGCGATCCATTAGGATTTTTCTTCTTCCCTCCCAAGCATCATCATGTTCCTTTAGGGTTTTTGCTTCTTCTGCATCTCTATTGCTGGCTTCCTCCTTTAGCACATCAATCTCCTTTTGGTACTCTACTATCCGTTTAGTTCTCTCCAGCTGGAGAGTGGCTCTTGATTCTCGCTCTGTTGCCAACTCTTCCATGGCAGTTCTCCTTCCTTCCTTGGCCTTTTCTAGCTGCGAGAGCAGCTCTTTAATGTACTCATCGTATTGGCCTACTGGAGGTGGGGGATGGGACATGGTGGCGGCGGTGGTAGTAGCTTCTGTTTTCTGTCTTTTAAGCTCTGGGCTTGGCTCCATATCAGCCGTGGCTGCCCTCTTCACTCCTGACACTGGGGTGGCTACGCCAGCTTCTCTTGCTAACTCCCTTTCCACTAGGAACTGCAGCCATGTGACCATATTGCTCTCATCGACCTTTGGCGAAGTTCCTGGGGCGGGGATGGTTATTACGAAAGCAACAGGGCTAGTTGGCACAAAACTGGTAGGGACAGGCGTGATGGCCTCCTTGCCCTTGCCCTCTACGAGACCAGTGGCGGGATGGGATCTGGCACATTCAGGCTCGTGTCTGGGTTCTCATCCTCCTGGGGTAGGGTTTGCTTTCTTTGTCGTTGATATTGTTCAACAGATAGGCGAGTTGCAAGTTCTACATCTTCTTCTTCCTTCTTCCTCAAGGCTTCTTCCTCCTCCTCAGCCCTTCTTTTCCTCTCCTCTTCTGCCTTTCTAGACTCCTCTTCCACTCTCTGTGCATCCTCTTTTTCTTTCCTTTTCCTCTCTATTTCCTGGACTCTTGACACTCTTTGCACTTTTTGCAGTTCTTCTTTCTCTTTCTGCCTCCTTTCTTCTTCCCTTTGCTGTTGGAAGCGCTTAGTGCGCTGCTCTCTTTGCTGTTGCTGGTGCTATTCTTCTTCATCACTACTCTCGTCAGTTTTTGTTTCCTCGTCAGAGCCAGAGGATTCTCCGTGGTGTGGTGAGGGTAGCGGCCTCTCCTGCTCCTCCTCTGCTGCTCCTGCCTCCTTTACTGCTTCTTCAATGAGGGCAGTTAGTACACCTCCATATCCAATGAATGATGCTTTGGAGGCGGTCTTCTTCCTATCTTTTGCTGCTAGGGATTCACCTCTAGCAGGTTGGCTTCCCAGATCAAGCGCTACGGCAGCCTTCTCGATTGTGTGTCTTACATAATCATTCCAGTCGATCTCTTCTGGTGCATTGGCCGTGAGGCTTTCGAGCACAGGCACATTTATTCTGCCCATATAGGCAGTGTATCGATGGCTGGAGAAGAGGGTGTGCACGACTTTAGCACGCATGCGGATTTCGTCATCAGAGATGTCCTGGATATTGACTCCGTCGTTGGACTGCACCTGGCCCCTTTCCATTTTTAGCATGGCGAAGACATCCCTTTTTGGTCTCTCTACGGCCCTTGATTCCAGGCCCAGTGCCTTTTCTACTAGTTCCTTGCTTAAGGGTACCCTGACTTACCTGACAGCATCCCCCTTAAGGGTACCCTGACTTTACCCTGACTTGCCTAGCAGCATCCCCCCTTCCCACAGTCACCGTGGCACTCTTGGAGGTAGAGTCGAAAGTTCGTAAGAACTCAACACACTTTGCATGATCCACATTTTGCTCCGCCTTCTCCACATACTTGGTCATATTGCACTTTTCTATGACTTGCTTAGCTACTTCCTCCGTTTCCACGACCTTGGATAGGTTGTGGACAGTTCGGAAATTCAGCCATCCGTAAGCTTGAATTTCCAGATTCAACATATATTTTTGCTTTTCTTCTTCCGTAAAGGGAAGCTTATGAGCACAATCTTGATGAGCCATCTTGGGTTCCTGCCTAGCAAAAATACTTTTCATTAATCACAAGTGGAAAAGGAAAACATGGCTGAATAAAGCTAAGCATGAAAAATACACAAAATAGGAATGCAAAGAACTTGAAAAATTTTGCTATTTTTTTTTTCCGATCACTGAGTTCAACCTTTCAACAATTATTTATGGCTTCTTAGCCTTATTCCTCCCCCTCGGAAAGATGAAAATCCTTCCTAGGATTGAACGAAGTGGTGAGGATATCAAAGGTGATTGTGATGGGGTGTTCCGGCCAACAGCCACTCATAAAATGCAGGGTTGTACTCAAGTTGAGCATGACGATCGAGTTCACAAGGTTGTACAGAAACTTGGGAGATATAGGTCAAGACATCGTATAAAATATCTCCGGTATTAAGGCAGCTTGCAACGTGCAGTTCTTCTTTCGTAAGGAATTGGTCAATGTAAGGATGGGCTAGGACCTGGTCATCTAAGTGTTGGTTTCGGGTAATGGCCAAAACTCTAAATGAAAGAGGTGCCACGTAAGTAGGATCATACTCAATGGTCTTGATTGCCCTCCTTTGTTCAGCATTTGTCATGATACGACAACCTTTCTTTTCCCATTGGGTCCGCAAAGTGAACCACTGCTGTAAGAACGAGGAAGTTGAGCTTGCAAGTTGTGTGAGCTCATGTAATTCTTGTTCAAGAGTAGAACGAGGAGGCTTATGGTATGAGGTGATTAGTCGCCTCTCCTTTGAGATTTCTTCATTTTCTATTAGTTCAGCAGCAATCTTGGGAAATTTGATGGTCATAAACTCGTATTCCTCCCAAGTGCATGGTAATGCACGAACATCGGAAGCAAGTGGTTCATCAAGAAGACCTAGGTCCAACCGCTCATAACTCCTAGCAAATGTGGTGAAAGTGTGGTCTAATACCTTAATGCAGGTCACAAGGTCATCTCCGAAGTTTCAGCAAGGTCTTTAGCCAAGGAAAGGAAAGATCTTACCACATAGGAAGGCCTAAGATCTGCTGGTGGTGATGGTGCAATTGAGCTAGACAACAGTGAATCCAGTGCTGGTGTCATAGGTGTGGCTTTGCACTCTGAAGCACTTTGAAGTGTTGTAGGAAGCTTTGGTGGCATGGAAGTTGTGCTGGGTTCTGAGTGCACAGTCACGGAAGTATTCAACTCTTTTGAGTGAGGTAAGCTTGAGGCTTTTAGCGATTGCTTTGGTCGATAAATTAGCTGGGACTTATTAGTCACAGTCGGCAGTGGTTTGCTAACTATGGCCCTTGCGCTATGTTTGCAAGCCTCTCTCACTGGAGTGAGGTTGCTTGGAGATGAACCTTTAGACTTGCCATTCTTAGGCACCCAAATCCAGGGGTTGCCTTCATAGTAGCCTTGCGCTCGCAAGAGATCTTTGGGGATCCATTGCGGCATGGTTGTGTGCCTACGTTGATAGCGTCCAAATTGCCTCTTAGGCCGTGATGACTGATTGTTTTGGCGTTTAGAAGCACGTTTGGGTGGTCTACCCGGAGGTGGTCTTTGCCGCTTTGGCACCCATATAAGCTTAGACTCCTTGGCCTTGTGAGCACTCTTGGTGGGTTTGGGTCTCGGGTCTAGAGCTTGGTGTGAAACCTTAGTGTCCTTCTGTGTAGACTTGGGCGTAAGTGCGATCGTAGTGATTTCTACCGGTGGCTTCACAATGTTGAAAGGGTCAGAACAGCCCTTGCTGAAAGTCGTCACTATGCGCACATTGCCTATAGCAAGATGGATGCGATGTAGATTATAATCCACATTACAATTCGTCTGCTTCTTAAAAGTACAACCTAATAGTGACATATTACCGGCCCCTTTTGTATTAGGCAACACGTGAAAGAAAGCTGGTATACATTCAGACTCGATAGAAATGACCACTTGGCACTTCCCTAAGAGCGTGTAAGCATTGTCCCCAAATGGGGTGAGTTTGGCATTGGTGGGCTGCAGTTTAGGTTGACCAATGCGTGTCCAATGGTCATGCATCAAGATATTGTAATCGGCACCTTCGTCAATCAAAGCATCAAAAGAACAGGTCTTTTCCGCAATGACGGTGATTCATAAGTAGGCGGGTGCCACTGCTTCTTCATCTTGATCTATTATTTTTGTAATAGTAGCCATGCAGACGTTGACAAGGGCTTCCAACATAGGTGGCTCATGCAATGGGTGGAAAGGAGGATAGTATTTTTTTATGCGGCTGCCATTGAAAAAGCCGATTCCTTTGCCTTCGAGCGTCTCTAATTCAACGTTGCCCGTTCAATTAATTGCACGTACTCGGAAAGATCCCAGGCCATGGAATTTCATTTTCTGTTTGTGACCCTTCACAGAGTATAGCAAAACAAGATCCCCCTGATCAAAGTCGCGTTGTTTGACATGCTTGTCAAACCACATTTTCCTTCGTGCTTTCTCACAAATCAACGCATGGGTGGCCAAGAGCCGGGTTTCCATGAGACGTTCCAGCTCTACCAATCGATTTGTCCAAGCGTCTCTTCCCTCCCAGCGCTCCTGCATTGCTATCCTTAAGCTAGGGACAAAAAACTCTAAGGGCAGAATGGCCTCCGTTCCATAAGTCAGCCTAAAGGGCGTCTGGCCTATAGCCGTTTTATAAGCCGAACGATAGGTCCACAAGGCCACCATTAACTTGTTGTCCCAGTCACTCCGAGATGTAGATACCACTTTTGTGAGTACATTGACTAGGATTTTATTGGTGGACTCTGCTTGTCCATTAGCCTGATGGTAATAGGGCGAGGATTTTCTGTGAATGATTAGAAAAGTAGAGAGTAGATGCGATATCACCTCATTAATGAAGTGTGTGCCCTAATCACTGACTAATTCTATTGGACACCCAAACCGTGAAATGACCTGCTCCCACAAGAACTTTGCAGCTGTTCTAGCATCATTCTTCCTTGTAGCTCTTGCCTCTGCCCACTTCGTTAGGTAATCAGTTGCCACTATGATGTAGTGAGCCTGAGAGTACTGTGCCGCGGGACTAATAAGTCCAATGAAGTCAATGCCCCATTTTTCAAAGGGTTGTCGGGCTATGACAGGGGTCAACTCCATTTTATCTTTGCGCACGGGCACCTTGGTTCTTTGGCATTCGTCGCAATGCTTCACAAATTTAGCAACATCAGGGAATAGGGTGGGCCACCATAGTTGGGATTGCAGCACCTTTCAGGCTGTTGTATCCCCGCTAAAGTGTCCTCTAGCGATTCCACCATGTGCTTCTTTCAATGCATCGTGCATCTCGTGCTCACACACACATTTGCGCAACAAACCATCTTGTCCTAACCAATAGAGTTGGCCAGCTATCAATTGGTATGGTTTGATTTTCAAAATAAGTCTCCTCAGCCTGGCCTTCTCAATTGGTCTCTCAAGTAATCCGTTCTCCAGCACCTGAACTACATCATCGGCCCAATATGGAGTCAGATCAGCTTTAAACAATTCTCTCTCACTAGACAGGTTAAAGAGATGAGCATCCGGTAAATCGTCAGGTATGCCTTGTCCAATGGCTTCTCCTGTGGGTATGCGGGACATATGGTCAGCCATGTAATGCTACTTTCCTTTGCGCACAACCACAGAGAAGTCAAACTACAATAGGAGAAGTAACCATCTAGCTATGCGTCCTGTAGCGCAAGGCTTGTTCACAAGATAGAGCAAGGCTTGATGGTCGACAAAGACGACAAAGGGAGTGGCCACAGATAATGTCTAAATTTCTTTACAGCAAACACCATGGCCAACCCCTCCCTTTCTGTGGTGGAATAATTCATCTCGGTCTCTGTGAGCTGCCTGCTGGCAAAACTCACCGGATAGTCTAAGTTATGTTCACTAGGCTAGCATAGCACGGCCCCAATAGCAAACTTAGAGGCGTCTATGTGCACATGAAACGTTATGTTCCAGTCTGGGGCTCGTAAGATTGGTGCAGTGGTAAGAGCTTTCTTCAACTCTTCATACGCGCGCTGGCATTCCTCAATCCACTCGAACACGATCAATAACTTGTACAATGGTCTAGCAATTAGTGCATAATTTAGTACAAATTGGCGATAGTATCCAGTATGTCCTACGAAACATTGAACTCCCTTGTAGTTATTGGGTGGCGGAAGGTCGACAATGACTCTGACTTTTGAAAAGTCCGTGGCGATGCCGTTCTTTGACACCACGTGCCCTAGGATACATCCGTGTTTTGCCTAGAACTGGCACTTCAAGGGGTTCAACGAGAGGTTGTATAACTGACACTGTTCAAAGACAGCTCTCAATTTCTCTAAGTGTTCGGCCCAACTAGAGTGTACGCATAAGTCGTCTACAAACACCTCTAGTTCGTGCCTAAGCATGTCTTTGAAGATAGTGCACATTAAGCTTTGGAAAGTCACAGGCGCATTCATCAGCCCAAAGGGCATGACAATGTAGGCGAATACATCCCATTCCGTGGCGAAGGCAGTCTTGTGCCTGTCATCGGGGTGCACTTGCACTTGATTGTAGCCCAAGAAGCCGTCCAGAAAACTGTAGGCCTCTTTACCTGCTACCCTCTCAAAGGTGTATGGTAAAGGGTAGTTATCCCTCTTCGTAGCGGCATTAACTTTCTTGTAATTAATGCACACTCGGGTTTTTCCATTCTTCTTCATCACAATCACAATTGGTGATAACCAGTTCGTGTGCTCAATCTCATATATGAATCCCGCCTTCATGAGCTTATCAATCTCCTCTTTTATTGCATGTGCATGTTTGGGATTCATGGGGTAAGGTCGTTGCTTTGTTGGCTGAGAGCGGAATTTAGGAGACGGCAAGTGCTTAAAAATAGCTAAAAATTATGAAGATCAAGGGAAAAATATCCACCGTCAAAGGCGGCGGCTCGATCTAAGACGATTTTAAGCGCCAAAGTGCTTTAAAGGTGCCCGAGCGACACTTGGTGATTTTTCATAATTTTTCAGACAGTCGTGCGGGTTGACACAAGCTACTGGCCAATGCGGGATGCTAAGTCGGACGCCCAGGATTTTTCAGAGCTCAATTCGAAGTCCGGACGGGGGAAAGGCCACAAACCGGTCAAGATTTGAAGAGGTGGACAAAATTTGGCCAAAATGGGCAAGTGACCCTTGGGGCCCAAATTTAAATGTCACATGAAAAGTTTGGGAGAGATGGCATGAAAAAAAACGTGGAGGAAGCGTGGAGAAACTGCGCCCGAAATTTGCGCCATCATGTTGATCTTGCAATCTTCAGCCTGCACACAACCCCCCCGAGTGATCATTGGCCCTCATTCCCCTCCGTATCCTGACTCTATCGCCGCCCTTCGCCCGTGGAATGATGGCCTGGTTTGAAATTTCTGATTCTAGTCTTTCTCTCTCCTCCCTCTCTCTCTTCTAAGAGGCAGTTCATGTGTGGGAAGGAGCAATGAAGAAAGAATGATGGAGACTTGTCCGGCATGGACCGGATTGCTACACGGGCTGAGAATGGTGATTTGTGATGTTGCTGGACATGAAGTATTGCTGTTTTCCAAATCTACAGCCATGGCCACAAAACCCGAAACACGCGTTTAAGCGGTAAACAAAAAAAATTACAAAGAAAATTTAGTGTTTTATGCTTTTGATTGATGGAATGCCGTTCATATGGACTAAGATTTGGTTATGTTGCTGATTCTTCTGAGTTCTTACTGTTTATAACCAGAAATTATGAAAAACATGCATTTCATGGCTCGAAATAATGTCAAGAAACCCGAAAACCATGGAAAATGGGGAAAAACAAGGGTTTTGGGCATATAAATGGGGAAAACCGTCGATACACATCAACTAATCTTTCAATTTTGTTGCAAATGAACTAAGGGCCACAGCCCACAAACTGGTTTTCATTTTCAGCAATTTAAAAAATACAAGAAAATGAAGAAAATGGGGAAAAATGATAAAAACCATGAAAAATAGGGGAAAAATACATTTGGGGCTACGAAAAATATAGAAAAATAGGATTTATGTTTGTTGATGTATAGCAAGGCTGGGGCATGAAGTTATGCTTCAGTTCAGCCTTGTTTATATGTTTTAGTGCGTGTTTCCTTCCTTTCTCCACATAAAATGGCAAGGAAACCCTGAAAGAAATGAATGCAATGATGCACTATCAACGGGGAAGGGTAGAGTTGTGGAAAAAATGGTTAAATGCCGCTGAGCATGAGGAATAATTTGCTGATTTTATATGCATTGCATCTAGGACGGAATAATAATGATAAAAATTAAACCCTAGTAGCACGAAGATCACTTCGGTGCTAGGTGTTGCAACGAAGCACAACGCGGTTAGAAAGAAAAGCATGAAAGAGGTGTTTTGCACTTGCACGCTGGTGGTTTTTAAAATGTTTGAGCACTAGGCATCCACCTCTTTGCATGATCATTTAGAGGAAATTAAAAGTATCAGAGTTAGCTCCTGGATACGCATAGCAATTGTTTTCAGTAGGCCTGTGACCCACCGTTGAGAGTGTGAGGTTCCTATGCTGTAGGCTAGTCGTGGGATCCTAAAGGGGAAATTAAGTAAGGACAATGGTACATTCCTGGATACGTTTATTTGGTACCTTGAGCGACGTTTGTGCGAAATGTTTAAATGTTGAGCGACGCATCGAGGGGCCAATCCCCAAGGTGTAGGAGAGTCGCAGAGGGTTGACGGCATTCAGCCGTAGGAGGAACCCCATATGTGTATGTGATTCGAGCCTTTTGGCTATGTGAAAGGGACTCCCTCTGAGGAGCAATATTGGGTTAGGATCAGTTGGACTACAACGTATTACAAACGCAATGTTTAGGAAGGCAGAGATTTTGATAGACGCTCCTGGCCGCGAGGCCGAGGGGGTTGTCTTGCGCATAGTGACGAGGTCCGGCTAGTGCATGAGCCAGTGCCGGCCCGTTTTTAGGTCCATCAGTGGTGCGTCTGCCGGGAGCTGCTTAAAAGTGGCGGTTCTCGAATCCTGGTTTTCTAGGGACCAACTAGCAGTTTATGCCAAAGGATACTGAGATCGATCCGTTATTTATTGATAAGCATCGTCTAGCAGAAATCCAAAAGCAGGAAAGAGACGAGAGAGCTAGGCGACGTGCTGAAATCTTTAGGAGATATTCCCCTAAGCGTAGCGGTGCTGAACCCTTACGAGGGAGTGGATCTAGTGGTCTTAGGACCACAAGCAGTAAGTTAGGAGAAGGTGGAAGCTCCAGTGCTCCCCTTTCTTCTATAAGTCAGTCCACGTCAAGTACGGGAGGTGTAACCCCACCGTCCCCTATTCCTAGTACAAATCCAATCCGCGTCATGGCGCAGCCTATTGCAATTCCAGCAGGAACGACGGATTTGCCGGCTCTAGGTTACCCGCTACCCATTTTTAATGGGCTAGTTGAGGAAGATGCGGAACTCCACATTAGGGAGTTTCAAAAGCTGATGTTTAACTGTCGCATTCAAGAGGAAGGACATTTGATGATGTTCTTCAACATGACTCTCAAAGGAAGAGCCGCTATATGGTATCATGGTTTAGAAGCCGGAACCATATTGAACATTGATGCATTTTATGGAGCTTTTCGAAGGGAGTTTGCCCCTGAAAGGGGTGGGCAATATTGGTTGCGTGTACTCAACGTGACCCGCCAAGATCCACACGAGGATATTCGTGCTTATGCGAAGAAGATAAAAGAGGTCTTCCGTAAGTTGGACACCTCTATCCCTATCCCCGCAGCTGCCCAATTGCAATATTTCCTACATGGTTTGGACTTTAATATCCAATTGCAGTTGAGTAGTGTCCCCTTGGGGGATATAGATACTGCCATTACACGAGCACAAGAGGTGGAATCCCGACTACAAGCAGCCTATGCTTCTAGAGGCAATTCGAACATGGGTTTAGTATTGGGAAACAATATGGCAATAGCCAATGGCAGTAGTGGCCAAGGGATAGCGATGGCTAACCCTAATGGGAGAGGGAACATGATACAGAATGTCCCTTTATTACCAGCTCCCCCTAGCATGTCGATGCCTACGGGCAGTCAAATGGCTCCAAGTAGTGGAGGCCAGGCGGTCAATTCTAACACCATGCCTGCAGCTCAACAGCCTGTGCCTAATCGAATTGTTAGGCCGATTGAACGACATGGAAATGACCAAGGCTATGAGTCGAGTTCTTCCAATGTTCTTGGCGAGGTTAAGGACATGATGAAGCATTATACCGACATGATTACGGAGCAGTATCGACAAATAGCCGTTGATGTCAACTTCCTTAAAAAACAACAAAATTTGATAGGAAGTAGATACCCAGAAGAGGGTGCGCCGTCGAGGTTTAGTTGCAAATGGTGTGGCGGGCAGCACTATCCAAGAAATTGCCCAAATGTTAAGTGCGATATTTGTGGAAAATCCGGCCATCTAGCGGCTACTTGCTGGAGTAAGATCAGTTCTCTCCAGCGGGGTAGTCGGCAACCAGGGCCTGTTAATCATCGTGCCCAAGGAAATGATTCCCAGCGAGAGGATGGGCCTAAACAAATACTTCAACGATCAAAGACTACAGTGGAGGAGCTACCAAGTGGTAGTGGGGTTAGTTTGATTGAGGCTGTACGCGTTAATGATGCTGAAACCTCTAATCTACGAGCTGTCCTTACAAGAGGTAAAAAGGGTAGAGAAGCCGACATGGATAAGCCTGTCGACGGAAACCCTAAACAAGGCGACAAAGGAACGCAAGTTTTGGATCCTGCCCTAGAAGGGGGACCTTTGAAGCCCGTAGAGAGTAAAGCCGATAAGGAAGCACCAAAGAAGAAGGTGAAAGTTAAGAAAGAGGCAATAAAGCCAGCTCAGCGACCTAAAGAGCGGATGATTTGGCGTGAAAAGCGAGCTCTTTCGAACTATCATGAATTCGATTTGGCGGGCTCTCTTTGCGAAGTCAAGCCGGATGTGAACCTTTTGCAGCTTATTAAGCTTTCCCCAGGAGTACGTAAGGAATTTAGAAAGATCCTACGTACCGGGTATATTGTAGAACCTTTGGGTATTGCGCGAGTTGGTGATGACTGGTTCGAGCATGCTGAGAAGCATTGCCCAAGGGTTGCAGCCTATGTCGATGGGATATTAGTAGATTATGCCATTGTCGACACAGGATCATCTGTTAACATTATGAGTTCTGAATTGATGGAAAGGTTGGGCCTTGCGATCCAAAAAGATACCTCCACAATTCTCAGAATGGCAGATGACAGTTTGAGACAGCCGGAAGGCTGCATTACTAAGGTCCATGTCACTGTTGCAAATGTAGAATGCCTGTTGGACTTTAGGGTGATTCGTTTTGCAGGGCGGCCAAGTTACCAAGTATTACTTGGACGACCTTGGATCTTGCAAGCGGATTGCCAAGTGGATATACCTGCCGGTCGATTAATATTCGGCAGAGGTGCCCAGCGTGTGGTGGTTGATGCTTATCCTGAGTCCCCGCAGAGTGAGAGGGCTCCTCTATCTTCTACAGAATTGGAGACATTAGAAGATTCATCTGTTAGTGAGGCATCATCGAGTGATGAGTCCAAAGAGGGATCCACCACGGAGGACATCTATCAGATCACTTTGAACGAGCCGATAGAGGCCCAAGATCGTATAAGAGATGCAGATGTTATCGAGCTAGACCTTGGTACGCTTGATGATTCGCGGCCAATCAAATTAGGGTCCATGCTCAGCACAGCAGAAAGGGAGGACTATGTGGCCTTGATCCAGGAATTCCGTGATATCTTTGCCTGGAGTTATGATGAGTTGAGAGGCATCCCTCCCAGTCTTGCTGTTCATACAATTCCGTTGAAAGAGGGCAGTCGTCCTGTACGGCAGAAAGTAAGGCGTATGCCTTTCGAATTGAGGGACGGGCTGTTTGAAGAGTTACAGAAGCTTCGAAAAGCAGGTTTGATTTTTCCTGTGCAACACACAGAATGGTGTTCGCCAGTTGTGATTAGAAAGAAGAAGAATAATCAGATCCGTTTATGTGTAGACTTTAGGGAGCTGAATAAGCAGACAGTTAAGGACTACTACCCATTACCATTTATTGACCAGATTTTGGATCAATTAGCGGGTAGGGAGATATATTCGTTTATGGATTGCTTTGCAGGATACAACCAAATGGCAATTGCAGAAGAGGACAAGTTGAAAACAACTTTTATCACTGTATTTGGCACTTTTGCTTACCACGTGATGGCTTTTGGTTTATGCAATGCGCCTGGTTCGTGGCAACGAACAGCCGATAAGACATTCGGTGACATATCCCCTGAAGAGTTGAGGGTGTTTATTGATGACTTAGGGGCCGCCACCGTGAGAGAAAGGCAGTTGATCATTTTGAGAAAATGCTTTGAGCGCTGTAGACAATTTTGCATTGCCCTAAACCCACGGAAGTGTGCTTTTGGAGTACCTTATGGGCTATTGCTAGGCCATGTGGTCAGTTCGGTAGGAATTGCGACAGACCCCGAGAAGGTGAAAGTTATAGTTGCCATGGGTCCACCACGCACTCCGAAAGAGGTTCATAGCTTTCTGTCTTCGGTTGGTTACTACCGTAGATTCATTAACACCTTAGCAGAAAGAACGTTGCCACTTACAAATTTATTGTCCTTTAGCTGTTCGTTTGTATGGGGTGACCCTTGTAAGGTAGCATTCGAGGATGTGAAACAAGAGCTAGCAAGAGCGCCCGTTTTAAAAGCACCTAAAAGAGGTGAGGTGTTCTATATATTCTCAGCAGCCACCATGTATAGTATCAGCTGCTGTTTAGCCCAAATTTGGAAAGAGAAGTGGTACCACCCGATTGCTTTTGCTAGTCGGAAGCTGAAGGGTATCCGAAATCAATTACACCTACATGGAGAAGCTGTGTCTAGCGATGGTCTTTGGGACCAAGAAATTCAGGCATTACATTCTCTATGAGAAAGTCGTACTTTATACGAAGGCGGAGGGACTTCGACTATTGATGAATAAGTTACAGCCGCCTGATCGTTTAGCGAAGTGGTTGATCACTTTGCAGGAATTTGATTATGAAATCAAGAGTAAGCCACCAAGGTTGCAAGGCATCGTGGAATGTCTAGTGGACTTTGGGGAGCCGAAAGAATCTGTGGCTGAAGGTAGTGACATGGAGATGATATTTAAAATAGATACGGCATCTATTCCCTCCTGGTATGCTGCAATAACGCATTATTTATCAACAGGAGAGGCGGGATCAGAACTATCTAAGGCTGAGAAAAGGAAAATTAAGCAGCAAGCGTTAAAGTTTGCCTTGATCGCAGGTACATTATATCGGCAAGGGGTTGATGACATCTATCGCCGATGTGTGATGCCTGACGAGGTGCCATTCATTTTGGAAGAGTGCCATGATTCTGCTTGCGGTGGCCATTTTGCTGGACGGCTTACAGCACAAAAGGCTTTAAGAGCAGGTTATTGGTGGCCTGCCATCTTCCAGGATGCGTTTGCGTATGTTAAGCGATGCGATATTTGCCAACGACATGATAGTCGAGAGAATAGGAAACGACCACTCACCCCTATTATGGCGATACTTCCATTTGAGAAGTGGGGAATAGACTTTGTGGGTCCTATTACTCCGTCATCGACTACGCAAAAGAGGTACATCATTGTAGCAACTGACTACTTCACAAAGTGGTCAGAAGCACGTGCAACAAGGAAAGATGATGCTAAAGAAACTGCTAGTTTCCTTTTAGAGCAGATAATATGCCGGTTTGGTCCACCGAAAGAATTAGTGTCGGACCGCGGAACTCATTTCCTGAATAAGGTGATCAAAGGTTTGACAGAGTTGTGGAACATCAAGCATAACAAGACAACCCCATATAATCCGCAAGCCAATGGGCAAGTTGAGAGCACCAACAAGCAGCTTGTGGGCATCCTGTCCAAAATTGTGTCGGAAAAGAAACGGGATTGGGATAAAAAGTTATACGTGGCAGTGTGGGCCTATAATACGACCTTCAAACGAGCCACTGGCCATACCCCGTTCAAGTTAGTATATGGGGAGGAGTGTGTCTTGCCTTTAGAGATTGAGCTGCCGACTATTCGGTTTGCCATCAATCATTCTTTGAGCGATGAAGACGCTCTTTTTGAGCGTTTGACGACACTGGCACATTTAGATGAGCTTAAGTTGCAGAGCTTATTGCACCAAGAAGTGGCGAAGCGCCGAATGAAGAAGCTACATGACCTTAAAGCCAAGAAGTACACCTTCAAGAAAGGACAGCTTGTTCTGTATTATGACGCACGACGAGAATTATTTCCAGGCAAGCTAGAACCCAAATGGGATGGGCCCTATAAGATCGTTAGGATAGGAAAGAATAAATCTACAGTGTTGTTAGCTGACCTTGAGGGGATAGAATTTAAAAATAAGGTTAATCTTAATAAGATTAAACCTTATTACTTCTGATTGCACTAATGCTATGACTGCCTTGCAGGTCTAGGCAAGATTGATCAAACATCTGCAAGGAAATCGTGATAGAGGTTGATGGGTCGTCTGATCCCTTATTTAGAACACCCATATTTGGAACAGAGGTATCATCAGGGAAAGCTCATTTGGTGGAGCAAAGGATACAAGGTGATTGAGCAAGAAGGCGGGACATTTATTTGGGAAATCAAGGTCTTCTGCCATCACTGCCTACAAATTTTGACGAGCATCCCTGTTGAATTCAATGATGATGGAGGGATGGAGCCTACAGTCCACCCGTTGAATATGCTGAATTTCGATTACCATAATTACGAGTAGAGTTCAGGATGGCAGAATATGTAAACCCTTTATGGACGTACACCTTGTACTTTGATGGGGCGTCCAGGGGTCCATGCAAAAAAGGAAGCGTAGGAGTTGTCATCCGAGACCCCCGACGACGCATTGTCATGAAGTTAGCTGCTTATCTCGGGGCGAATTTTACCAATAATATGGCAGAATACAAAGCCCTGATTATGGGTTTGAATATTGCAAAGAAGGGTGGTATCCGCCAGTTGTTGGTGAAAGGGGACTCTCAGTTGGTTTTAAATCAACTCAATGGGACGTACATGGTGCGGAACCCGATCCTTTGTATGTACCATCACACTGCTATAGCCCTGCTAGACGAATTCGAGAGAGTGTCTTTTCAGCTGATTCCACGGAATTGGAATCAGTTTGCCGATTCATTGGCTAATCTTGCGTATGAAGAGGACCTCTTCTTTAATTGTGGCCCTTGTCACGATATATCTATTGATGGTGATACAGGACCTGGTCGTTTGTGGGGTATGCTTTCTGAACATGCCCTCTTTGGCAGACGATGGTTGATTTGGGTGATGCAAAGGGTAAGCGAGACGCATCTACCTTTATTATCGGGGACCCATAGACTGATTCGACGACATGTGATGCGAACACCTCTTGCGATATACGCAGGAGGGATAGGTCATAATTTAATGCACCTAGTTTAGGGCTACGAGCCTCTGTTCCCCTGGGAATAGTATGCTTTGATGTCTATCATGGTTGTTTCCAGGTGGATGTTCTGCATAGTATTGTTTGATTTCATTAGGCCAAGAGGGCCGATTCAGTTTTGTGGCAAAGTCATGTCTGATTTCATTAGGCCAAGAGGGCCATTTCCCTGTCTAGTGCGGGTGCGTTTAATTGGGTTTTTGTTTAGTGTTGTGCTGGACAGGTTTCGTGGTGCGTGGAATTTGGTGGAGCCTGGAGGAGCCTTTGCTGCGATGGAAGCTTCTTGTGGCCACTCCAGGTGATATTTCTCCTTTACGAGTACCTTTCTTTCCTGTTATATGTGTATTTGTACTTGTTGAGGGGATACTTTTTGTTGGGGACCGGCGACCAAGGCATGAAGTCCCAGGTTTAGGCTACGTATGTTTGAGGGAGGTCGGAGTAGTCATTGCCTCCTATAAAGACATTGTTAGACATTGAAAGATCTGTTTTAGAAGGAAGTCCTAGTGGCTCTGTTCTGCTAACCTGCTAGGCAGCTGTTCTAGGAGTTCTTGTTAGTAGTGGGGCAGTTAGAGAAGCCTGCTAGAAGATAATAATAATGATGCCAAGAAATCCTGAACACCCCAAAAGATGAATATAAATACGAAGGTGTGTAAAAAGGGGTTCTAACCCCTATCAATGAAAAGAAAAGAAATGAAAAGATATAAGCAGTTGATCATTGCCTTGCGAAGGCCTGGTAGGTTCCTGGGGACGAGTCAGACCCGGGGCCGATACCTTGTCTTCCTAGGGGTGGCTTCTTGCTGGAAAAAATAATATCAAAACCAGGAAGGTTGGAGCGAAAATAAAAGTGAGCGTTAGAAAAGGATTAAGTGTCGCCTTGCGAGGGCTTGGTAGGTTCTTGGGTGCCGAGACAAGTCCTGAGACCGATGCCCTGTTCTCCTTGGGTCACTACGCTCAGCTCCCTCCTTTTTACATGCCCAAGTATGTTCATCCAATCAAAATCCTAAAAGAAGACATGTACTGACAGAAAATATCCTTTGCTCAGGCTATAGGAGTCCTCGCCTTGTAGGAGCTCCTAGTTGCGTTGTCTTTAGTTGGTCAGTAGTTCAGACTACCACTTAGGGCAACCTCTTTGGCAGTTCTTTTTAGTTTGGCTGTGTTGGAGCAGCTGGTTAGTGACTCACTTCGGATCTTCTATTAGATGATGCTAGGCCTATTCCTTGTGGATGTCATGCCTTGGTTCTGTCCAGGGGTAGGGGGAGCATTGTGCTGAGTTTTATGATGATAATTGTTTTGTATCAGTTTGGTGCTTCTTTGGTTGTTTATGTGCAGATATGTTCGTGGATTCGACGGGCTGAGTCGCCCTATCCCGTGGTCGCCAATGAGAGCGGAATTTAGGAGACGGCAAGTGCTTAAAAATAGCTAAAAATTATGAAGATCAAGGGAAAAATATCCACCGTCAAAGGCGGCGGCTCGATCTAAGACGATTTTAAGCGCCAAAGTGCTTTAAAGGTGCCCGAGCGACACTTGGTGATTTTTCATAATTTTTCAGACAGTCGTGCGGGTTGACACAAGCTACTGGCCAATGCGGGATGCTAAGTCGGACGCCCAGGATTTTTCAGAGCTCAATTCGGAGTCCGGACGGGGGAAAGGCCACAAACCGGTCAAGATTTGAAGAGGTGGACAAAATTTGGCCAAAATGGGCAAGTGACCCTTGGGGCCCAAATTTAAATGTCACATGAAAAGTTTGGGAGAGATGGCATGAAAAAAAACGTGGAGGAAGCGTGGAGAAACTGCGCCCGAAATTTGCGCCATCATGTTGATCTTGCAATCTTCAGCCTGCACACAACCCCCCCGAGTGATCATTGGCCCTCATTCCCCTCCGTATCCTGACTCTATCGCCGCCCTTCGCCCGTGGAATGATGGCCTGGTTTGAAATTTCTGATTCTAGTCTTTCTCTCTCCTCTCTCTCTCTCTTCTAAGAGGCAGTTCATGTGTGGGAAGGAGCAATGAAGAAAGAATGATGGAGACTTGTCCGGCATGGACCGGATTGCTACACGGGCTGAGAATGGTGATTTGTGATGTTGCTGGACATGAAGTATTGCTGTTTTCCAAATCTACAGCCATGGCCACAAAACCCGAAACACGCGTTTAAGCGGTAAACAAAAAAAATTACAAAGAAAATTTAGTGTTTTATGCTTTTGATTGATGGAATGCCGTTCATATGGACTAAGATTTGGTTATGTTGCTGATTCTTCTGAGTTCTTACTGTTTATAACCAGAAATTATGAAAAACATGCATTTCATGGCTCGAAATAATGTCAAGAAACCCGAAAACCATGGAAAATGGGGAAAAACAAGGGTTTTGGGCATATAAATGGGGAAAACCGTCGATACACATCAACTAATCTTTCAATTTTGTTGCAAATGAACTAAGGGCCACAGCCCACAAACTGGTTTTCATTTTCAGCAATTTAAAAAATACAAGAAAATGAAGAAAATGGGGAAAAATGATAAAAACCATGAAAAATAGGGGAAAAATACATTTGGGGCTACGAAAAATATAGAAAAATAGGATTTATGTTTGTTGATGTATAGCAAGGCTGGGGCATGAAGTTATGCTTCAGTTCAGCCTTGTTTATATGTTTTAGTGCGTGTTTCCTTCCTTTCTCCACATAAAATGGCAAGGAAACCCTGAAAGAAATGAATGCAATGATGCACTATCAACGGGGAAGGGTAGAGTTGTGGAAAAAATGGTTAAATGCCGCTGAGCATGAGGAATAATTTGCTGATTTTATATGCATTGCATCTAGGACGGAATAATAATGATAAAAATTAAACCCTAGTAGCACGAAGATCACTTCGGTGCTAGGTGTTGCAACGAAGCACAACGCGGTTAGAAAGAAAAGCATGAAAGAGGTGTTTTGCACTTGCACGCTGGTGGTTTTTAAAATGTTTGAGCACTAGGCATCCACCTCTTTGCATGATCATTTAGAGGAAATTAAAAGTATCAGAGTTAGCTCCTGGATACGCATAGCAATTGTTTTCAGTAGGCCTGTGACCCACCGTTGAGAGTGTGAGGTTCCTATGCTGTAGGCTAGTCGTGGGATCCTAAAGGGGAAATTAAGTAAGGACAATGGTACATTCCTGGATACGTTTATTTGGTACCTTGAGCGACGTTTGTGCGAAATGTTTAAATGTTGAGCGACGCATCGAGGGGCCAATCCCCAAGGTGTAGGAGAGTCGCAGAGGGTTGACGGCATTCAGCCGTAGGAGGAACCCCATATGTGTATGTGATTCGAGCCTTTTGGCTATGTGAAAGGGACTCCCTCTGAGGAGCAATATTGGGTTAGGATCAGTTGGACTACAACGTATTACAAACGCAATGTTTAGGAAGGCAGAGATTTTGATAGACGCTCCTGGCCGCGAGGCCGAGGGGGTTGTCTTGCGCATAGTGACGAGGTCCGGCTAGTGCATGAGCCAGTGCCGGCCCGTTTTTAGGTCCATCATTGGCACTGCATCAAGGACCATTGGGATATTATGAGTCACAACCCTAGGGTCGACCCCTTTAAGTTCTTCCAATGTCTAGGCAAATACATCAATATACTCTTGCAAGACTGCAACAAGTTTGGCCTCCTCATCCTCGGTCAATCGTCTGCAATGAATATAGGTCTTGGCTTTTCGCTCTCCCCAGCCAAGTTGACTTCCTTGACTTTGGTGGGTCCTTCGATCGGTTCACTAGTTTGGCCTTGCCTCTTCTCACCTAACAGAATCACTACTCTGTCACCCTTTTTAAATTTTGTAAACCGTTTGGGTAGATCCTGCGGTTTCTTTTGCCTCTCTGCTTCTGAGTCCTTCGCTCGCATCCTGGCCTCCTCCTTTAATCTCCTGCGCCTTAGGTGGACTGGCAAGTCCCCTTTTGTACGTTTGACCTTAGAGGGTTGGGGTATCTCGGGATCACTCTCAGTGCTGACTTCCGACTCCGAGTTAAACTCGCATCCCTCGCTCGAGGAAGGAGTTTCCCTAGGGGGTCATAGTTCAGTAGGTGCATCCGTCTTGAGCACTGGGATTACCCATGGTCGTGCTACTTCGGCTTGCTCGTAATCCACGGCTCCTATGTGTTCTAACCAGGGTCTATTGCACTCCATCCACATGACTCCTTTTTCACTCCAATTCGTCTTTTCCTTCCTGGGTCTTGAGTCTGCCTTGATTTGTTCTATCGTTCTCCCTTCTGTGTCATACTCTACTGTATCTATCTCTTCCTCACTTTCATCTCCTGTAGAGCGGCAGTCCTCATATTTCTCATCATCGTCAAAGTCTTGCTCTTCAGACCGTTCATCATTGCCTAAGCTTTCCTCTTCAGTCTCCTTGTCGTTAGTAACTAAATCCCAATTGTATAACAAATTCAGATCGTGGACTTTGGCCCATTTCCATTCTGGCTTAGTCAATAGATCACGTAGAGGCTTTAGGTTGGCAGCCAAGTTGCCCTTCAATGTGTCTGTCAGATACTCTACGATTTCCTGAAGCTCTAGCTTATTGCTAGGGATATGGAACGAGACAGGTTTCCTTGGGTTGAGTGAGCTTCCTGCCATCATACAGAGTGGCACAGTTGGCTCCTCTATTGGCATGGTTGCGGCTTTAGCAGCCTGCTGATATAGTTCTTCCTCATTTGAGAATGGTAGGTCAATGGTTGCCAAGACGTGCATCCAATCCCGCTCATCCTCAGGGCAGGGAATATATTTAGTGAGTGATCCATAGGGTTTGGTCGTTTGAGTATCGCCTTTCAGCATGGCTGAGATGGCATTTAGGTCAACGGGGGTTTTCCAAGTGTCCATCTCTACCCTTACTGCTTCAGTTCTGCTCCCTAGGAAGATCAAACCATTCCCCCAATCTTTAATGACTTGAGTGTTTCTCATCCAAGGTCGGCCTAGCAGTATGTCATAGTCCACTCCTTTCATGACAATGAAGTTCACGGAAAACTGCACACCTGCAATCTTTACTAGCCAGTTCTTTAAGACTCCGAATGGCCTTATCTTCATTCCATTTGCTAACATGACATTGAACCTGGCAGTCTCTACAGGAGGGTTTCCCCATGCCTCTAAAACTACATGGCTCAGTATGCTAACACCGGCGCCTATGTTTACAATTCCTTTCCATGTCATATCTCCTAAGGCTAGAACAGGTAGGACTGCATGTATTTCAGTGCCTTCCCAGAAAGCATTGATGTGCAATGACTTAGGAGTTGAGTGTAGAGTTAGATTTGGGATTTGCGTAACTGCATCATGATCTTGCTGATCAGCACCCGTAAGTCCTGTGTGTCCCTCCACCAAATCTTTTAACTCCTACCATAAAGAAGGATTCTGCCTAAGCAGGTCTTCTACGCTTAGAGTTATTGGGGTGGACAGCAAGGGTGCAAGGAGACTGCTGGGCTCTTGTCTTCCCCTAAGAATAGCACTCCTGGGCCATGCATTCTGTCTGCCCTGGTAAGTCCCCCTTTGGCCTTGCTGGCTGAGTTACCCCTTGTGGCAAGGATACACTTTTAGTTTGTGGTTTTGTGGGTGAGACTGGTGTGCTCACGCTGGAAAAATCATCCATTGGATCTTCTAGTATGGGTTCAGCATCCTTGAGGTGCTCCTGGGCATCCTTGACCCACTCCTTGAATTTGGCTATAGCTTCGAGTTGCCATTTGGGATGGGGATATTCCCCTACCTTGGCACTCCCTAGCTCAGCTGTCTTCGGGGGGCTGAGGTCTCTGCCTCTGTATCTGTGACTTTCTTTCCTGTCACTAATGTCATGGCTTCCTTGGTTTTAGGGGTTATCTTCGCGCCTGTTCTCTTTTTCCTTCTCCTTTGGCTTTTCTTTCCTATTGAGGCTGCGTCAAGGTTACTTGGTCCAGGCAAGGAGATACCTACCTGCCTTGTTTGAGCTCGCATCATAACCTGTAGTGGGATAGGTGTCCTCACTATCAAAGGTTTTCACTCCAAACATCCCCAGAGGTATTGACTGTACGTTGGTAGAGCTAGATGATGATTTCCGCCTGGGACAATTAGGAAACAGGTGAGTGATCCCACATTTTGTGCATCGGAGATCCGCTTTGCCCTTGTTAGCCCGTTCCTTCTCTGGGAAATGTGATGAAATGTGGCTTGGATGGCTACAGGTCCAGCATGTGATCAGATCTTGGCTTGGCCCTCCAAAGCCTTTGCCTCTTCCTCTACCTAATGCCATCACCGGCACCGGCCGATAGTCCATCAGGACTGGGTTGCCCTCCTTGTCATAGGATATGTACAGGTTGACATATGTCTCCTCTTCACTAGGCTCTTCCACATAGTGAACTGGAGCATTGCTCGGGGTGGGTTGGTTAAAAAAGGCCATGGTGGTCTTGGTATACCTATTGGGTTCATCTCCAGCCTAGGTACGGCAGGTCTTGAGTCATTTGGTGCAGGGAGTGCCAATTGGGCTCCCCTCCCAAAGAAATTGGGTGGTCTATTACCTAAGTATGGAGGATTGTACTGCTGTGCGTATGGGAATCTCCTTGGCATCCTGCAATGCAATGCATCATGCCCGAATCTACCACAATTTGAGCATGGCCTAGATCTAGGATCTTGGCATTCAGCTGGGAGGCGATTGCCGCCACAGTATATACACTGTACATGCGATCGCGTAGGTTTCCTTATCAGTTCATGCAGTCGTGCAATCTCCATTCTCATCTCCACCATCTCCTAGCCTTGCTCCATACTCTTTCCCTTTTCCTGCACACTAGTAGTTGCTTTTTCTCCCGAAATAGTTGATCTCTCTGGATCCCTCTGATTTGCACTTTCTCGGCTGGTAGTCCTCATACTTCGTTCCCTAAGCTGATCATCTACACGTATTGCCTCTTCGAAAACTCTAGCTAGCACGTCTCGTTGCAAGGTAGAGTTACTGGCCAAAGCCTTGTAGAGCTCCTCACTCCAAATTCCATTCATGAATACTGTAGACACTGCCCTCTCAGTAGGTTGTTCATTGGCAGGGATCCTTTTGAAGAGGCTACGCACATGAGTGACATAGTCCCTGACGTCTTCCTTCTCCCTTTGGCTGATATTCATCAACCAGATGATGAGGTTGTCAGAATACCTTGCCTCTGAGAATCTCTTGATGAAGAGGCCCTTAAGGTGAGCAAAATTTGTACGTTCTGCGTCATCAAGGCTAGAATACCAGATTCTCCCCTTATCGCCTAAGCACAGGCCAAAAGCTTGAGAGCGTTGCGCAAGGTCAGTAAGACCGTTTGCTTCGCATACTTGCTCGAACTGCTCCATGAAGTTGTATGGGTCACTGCTAGGCTCATACTTCGCTAGATGTTTTGCCATGATAGGGATTCTAGCCTGCCCTTTAGCCCCTTGCGTAACTCCCAATCCCGAGAGTAGTGCGGTGACTAGGGCTATAGCACTCTGCTCAACGGACGTATTGTCCATGAGTCACTTGGCTACAAGTTCACTCAATGTCATGTCAGCCTCTGTTGCCTGTTCCCTCTCTTCATTCGGTCTAGATTTGGCTGCCCCAGCTAGGTCTAGCGCCCTTCTAGCCTCGTACATACCTACGTCTTGTTGTAGCTTTCTAGCCCTTTGCTCATGGTTGTAGGCAATTATGCCTTCTAGTGCTCTCCTGATTGCTATTCTCTCTTCTTTGAGGCTCGCTACCACTTCTTCTACAGGTCTGCCCTGGATCACGGTCCTAGTAAGTAAATCGTAGTCATGGACTAGTTCCTGTATTGAGATTGGGAATTCTCCTAGGTCTAGCTAGTCCTCTCCTTGGTCGCCTCTTGATCCTGACATTGTTTCTGCCTCCAATTCCACAAGATCGTCGATCAGTTTGAGTAGTTCTGGCAGCGCCCAATCCTCTATGTTGTTGTCTTCTGGATCCTCGCGTCCACTTAACGTCCTCCTGGGTCCTAACCCTGTTTGTCTGCTAAGTCTTGGGGCTCACTCCTATTGGTGGGTTCCTTGAATGATTATGTTCGAGAGTATTCCTTGTTATTACAACCAATCCTCAAATTATGTACACTCAGTGTGGTGTTTGTGCGTTCGGTGCGAAATCAGGCTTTCTGCTCTTTCAGTGCACAACCAATGTGGCCTACTGTGTGTGCGGGATTACGACACTCAAGTGCGATGTCAATGCTACCTTAAGCTCTTGGCCACTGGGTATGAGGTTAGCACACGGATGCCTGGTTAAAATCTGGGTCTCTGCTGCATCTCTCAGGTATGTGGGGGTCTGATGTCTGGTCTGCTGTTGTGACTAGGTTGCGACAACACACTCTGCTAGGTTTCCTAGCCACACGGCCAAGTTTTCTATGATTTTCTCGCACCTACAGGATCGCACTAGTGTTGGCAACGCGGGTTTGGGCTTAAATTATTAAAACAATGTCAAAAATGCATTCGACCAAAATTGGCCCGAATGGCAAGGTCCGAATCCCAGAATCGGCGTCTGAACCATCGAAGTCCGAATGTCCGAATGTCTCGTTCGGCCGGGCCGAAGCCTGAATGGTCGAGTCCGAGGGCCGCGAACTCGAGTTGGGCTGAATGGCTGGGTTTGGGCGGGCTGATTCAGCCGTCCGAACACTGAATGGCCGAATCCCGAATTTGGAGGGGCCGAACCGTCGAAGTCTGAATGATAAGGTCCGAATGGCGAGATGGCCCGAAGGCCGAACTCCGAGCCCCAATGGCCGAGTCCGAGGGCCGCGAACTCGAGTTGGGCTGAATGACCGGGTTCGGGCGGGCTGATTCGGCCGTCCGAACACTGAATGGCCGAATCCTGAATTCGGAGGGGCCGAACCGCCGAAGCCCGAATGATAAGGTTCGAATGGCTAGATGGCTCGAAGGCCTTCGTTCGGGCGGTCGAATCCTGAAGCCCGAATGGCACGTGACCGAATGCCCGAAGGCCGAACGCCGAACCCTAGGTTCGGGGCAGTCAACTGCCCGATTTTGGGGTTTGGACGTCCGAACGCGTCGGGGTTATGGGACACTAAAGTATTGAGCATCGATGAGTCTTTGATTAATCTTTACCGATGATAATATTGTTTAAAGTTCGCAAATGCATATACACAGTACATACATGGGAGAGATTATGTAAACTTTACATCGATGACATGCGACTCCTTGCCTTAGAAGAAAGGAAGATAAAGCCAAGAAAAATGTTGCATAGTAGGGAAATGCTAAAAGATAATTGTCACTTAGAGAAGAGGCATAAACGCTCTTGCTAGATTGATTAATTTGCATTGGAATGATAGGACTTACGTCATGTATAGTATTGGAACCTTTAGCATATGCCTTAGGCTAAAGGAGGGAATATTAAGTAAATTCTACTCTTTGGCCCCAAGGGGGAGAGCGAATATGCGATGGAATTATTGTCGCGTCTATTATTGTATTGTTTGGGAAAAATACAATTAGTTTGTTGATTGAACAACACCCTAAATGTTTTTCTTTCAATCAAGGGATTGTTGCATTGTGATTTGGATAAATATTCCAAGGCTTGTGTTGATGGCAAATGCATGGTAGGGGTCTATAATGACAAGTTGCCATGGGAATAAAGGAATGTTTTTCTAGAATATGATATTAGGACTGATTGCTTTGATTGTGCTTGAATTTTAATTGGATTAATTAAGGAAGGATATTTTGCGCGCGTGGATCATCTCCAAGATCACATCGTGGATTATCCTGAGAGGGCACTGCTCGATTCACAGGCCGATGGTTGAATGGTGAAAAGGCCAACCACGGAAATGGCATCTCACTCCTAGACCGCTTGTGGGTCACGTGGAGCTCTAGACTCCCCTTGCCTGTCCAGAATGGAGTTGTAGATCCTCATGAGCCCAATGTCTGGGACGTTGGAAGATCCTATTCAAGATAAAGGATGGAAATTTTGGTGCCATGTGATTTGGACCGGGTACTTCTGTTGGACAGAAGGGATACATAATTCTCCTGTATGTGAAGGAGACAAAGATTAACTTAAAGATAAGTTAAGGAACTTGTTTGATAAAAGGACTGCTTGTTTTGTTTTTGTATATGTGTTGTAAATTATGTGAATAAAATGTGTGCCCTAAAAGGCTTAATTAATGAAGCTGATTTTGAATGTCGCACATAAATGTGGTAGGACCTAATTAGACAACTAAAGCTATTAAGGGAAGCGGGTGGACGGAATCCCTTGACGGGTCCGTCCTACGACTGGGTGGTCCTAGAGAACTGGGAGGCTTCTCACAAGGATTTATCGTTGAATTGCAACTTATGGTTGATAAATTGAAAGATGCAGAAAAAACTTGGCATATTTGGGAGTGGTCTTTGTATTAGCTTGTGGCAAGCTATTTGAAACTTGGAGATGTCAAAAGAATCAAAGAACAACATTCAAAACAAAGAATTCCAACACATTGATCCTTGGTTTAGAGGTTGTTGATCAATAGGCAGACTGTCTTCATCAGTAAAATATTCTACACACTCGATGAATTTTTTCATAGTCAGACATCAAGGATTTGAATACCCTTAAGCACCTAAGAAGAATCATATGTATGCTTATGGAATGCCGAGCCATGTATATGACTTTGGATACTAGTGCAAATGTATGTATCTTGGCACATGAATGAATGGGCAAAGGTGTAATGCAGGGGGGGTATTTGCAATGATTGAATGATGCAATCTATTTCAGCCCTACGCTTAAAAAGGGTTGTACTTTGGAGTATGCAGTGGGGTTGATTGGACATAAATGTTCATTGGCATTCTTATGGACAATGGGTATCATGAGCAATGAATCTTGACTTGGTTTCATATTGCCTATCTCTTTGGTTTTCACATAAGCAAGAATTGCTTCAATCTTGGATATTGCAGGTGTTGTTTCCACCTACTTCAACATTCTACAGCTCCCTCCTACTCATAAAGTGACTTGGTATAGGGTATTAGCTCAAAGTGGATAAGAAGTACCAAAAACATTTGCAACAGGGCATAAACAGGGTTCAGTCCAAATAGGGACAAATTTGGAAAATTTGATACATAAATTAGTAGAATCATTCTAACGAAAAACAGACAATTGGTCTTGATACTAGACATCACAAGCTTGGATTTGAGCTAACAAATGCTTCATTTGGATACATATTTCTCAAGTTAGAGCCTATTTTGTTCCAACAATTCACTAGCAATTTACTGTGGATAGTTTTGGAAATTCTTTAAAAAAAGAGAGAGGTTTTGCTGCTCCTAAATTCAAACCAGGGTTTCTACTTGATGTTAGACATCCTAAGCTCGAGTTCAAGCTATCATACACCTTATTTGAACTCATATTTTTCAAGATAGAGCTGATTTTGTACCAGCAGGTCACTATGGACATCATGTACCACATGGGTGAGAGACATGAAAATTTTGATGGTTGCATGGAAAAATCATGCATGTCTTGGGTCTGATGGACAACATGGTGCATGTACCTTATGTAGCAATGTTGGGCATCATCAAACTCATGCAAGTGGAAACTTTAATGTAAGTAGAAGTAATGTCTATGGACAACATATGTTGGGACTAGTTGCTACTCCAATGAATGGTTATGGATTCAATTATGGTGGCATGATTAGATATGAATATGCAATACAAGATGGAATCAATAGCATGTTAATCATAGTCATGTTTATGATCAACCATTTGGGGAAAGCCTCCATTCAAATCAATCTTCCCTTCATCCAATGAGTGGGCAGTAGCTGCAATCAAATGCTCCTACAAAAATTCACGTCCCTATGCACAGACAAGAAGTATATGAGCATGCATATGTTATGGATATTTCTTCTTCTCAGTCACAAGTTTTTTATCATCAGCCACAAAGGATTGGAAATGCATATGTGCAGCCTTATTCAGTAAACCATGGATAGCAAGCTCATGGTTATGGTTATCATTTGATAGATGGGGAAAATGTCCATCCATTTTCTTTCAATGGTGTACATGGCATCTACTTGTCAAGTTGTATCTTGGACAGCATAACTTCCAAGGGCCTATGTTATAAATGCAATGAGAAGAATACTTTTGGGCATGTCAACATATGCAAGGCAAAGCATATTAATATATCAGTTGTTCTTGAGTTCCATACTCCTAATGGCATTAGAAGAAAGCTTATTCCTCATTGCAACTGATGGAAATGCAAAGGTAGCTGTTATGCTACAAGTGTAATGAGCATTGGTCACCTCATCATGAGGGTTATTGCAGGAATAAACATTTTGCTACATCCCTTGTGTTAGAAGACCCAATGGAAGATGTTTATGTGGGGAAAGGACGTGATAGTCATGGGCAACAAGAAGATGATGCCTATGCTGAAAGCAGGTTGAAGATTATGAAGAATATGCGAGGTATCATGAGTACAATGAGCATTGGTATGACCAACATCATGAGTACAATGAGCATTGGTATGACCAACAACATGCATATGACAGTGATGAGAAATCCATCGAGTTGCAGCATGCAAGTGATAGTCATAATATTTTTGGACAACAACAACATGTCGATCATTATGTTTATGGCTAGCTCCAAAAGCGAGAACACCCTTGCATTCATTTTGGACACACTTACATGAATGGGAATCATGTGGGAAGGCCACAAGGAATTGAGAAAGGTTTCAACTCTTTTGATATGCATTCAAATGGACAATCATACATGAATGGGAAGCAACATGTATATGATCATGATCTTGGATATGAGCAGCATTATGTTAGTGAACATGGGCAACATGTTGATCAATACCTCTATGATGATCAGCCATCCCATAGTCAATATTATGATGATGATCAATTGTTTCCTCGACATCAGCATTATGTTAGTAGAAATGAATGTGGTCATGACTATGGAAAACCATTTTATCATGAGAAATATGATAGTCATAGTGGCCAGCATGATGTTATTCGAGGAAAGATCTTAACCACTGATGATATTAGAGGACTACATGCTCAAGGTTTATGTTTCAGATGTACTAAACCAATATCTTCTAATCATAAAGATATATGCAAGAAAAGGAATGCTAAAGTGTTGCTGGTTATAGAGTTTCTGGATAATGGAGAGGAATCTGAAGAGGCTGAAGAGGAAGTGGATTGTAAAGTCCAAGATGGATAGTCTTATAAATCCTTTGAAGTTGATCATGATACCTATAAGCTTTCTAACCTACATCATGCTAATGATCAAGTGAATGCAATAATTGAAGAGGAATATGTAAAGGAGTTTCATGAATCCAAACACCAATCTATGGACTCAAATGATATGTTCTCAATTGATGACCTTATCTTTCCATTTGATCCGGGGGATTATGAGGATGCTTCCTTGTTTCCATTTGACCTAGGAGGCAATTATGGGATCTATTTTTCTACACAAGAAACTTATGGTTGTGATGACTATTTTGATGGATATCCATTTGACCCTGGAGGCATATGGGACTTTAGTGAATTTCCATTGTTGGTGGGTTGTAAATAACTCTTGCAATAATGATTCCTCCACATAATCAATCATTCTCTCTAAGGCTTCATGATTCCTTCAAAACAGTGGGATTATTGCAGTTATAGGACAGTGGACAGCTTGTTGAGTGAATTTTTTATCATGAATTACATGGTCCTTTTTGGCAACATGATTGAATTCTATGTGTTGGACATGTTCCTTATGGTCTTTTCTATTTAACAAGACTTTATTTGTGCCATTTGGACTCTTCTATCATGAGTTATGGGCAACTCTTATTGGCTGCCATGTTTTACAGATTACGGCAATCCACAATCCTCTCTTGGTTATTATCATATTTTGTAAGGACTCTTCTTTGTGGCATGAAGACTTTTATTTCAGAATGGAGTCTTATTTCAACATGATTCCATCTAATTCAAGCTATTCTTGTACTCAAATCCTAAATAAGGTGGCTTGAGTATAGTTAAGACTATCACCTAGGATCGTGAGAGGCAACTCCCCTACAATAAAAACGTAGATTGGATGGTGGGCATTTCTTGTATAAAAATGCATGCAACATAGGGGGCCTATTCTAACAAATCATACAATGTGGCAAATAGTGGATTTACGTTCACAAATGTAGGCCTATATGGGCAAAAAATAGGTTGCTAAGCCTGGTAGAGGCCACCAAATGTAGAATGCAAGGTGGTAAAGGTCCGTCCCTATCAAAGTAGCCTATTGTGGGCTAGAAATAGGCCATTCTACATAGTTTGACTTCAAATGCAAGGTCTACAGCAAGTACAGATGACACCTGGTTGATTTCATCATGGACAACATGCACCTCTTCAAGATCTCCAACTCCCACATGTGGCTCTAATACCATGTGAGAGTGCACAATAGAAGGAGAAAAGTGAACATGGAGAGAAAAAGGAGACAAAGAGAGAATGCATGAGAGAGAAGGAACAATGTGACTCTAATGGCAAAAGGTATAAGGCTACAATAATGAGGCCCAATATGCAGCTCTACATGTCAGTGTGTGCACCAATAGCAGGGGGATGAGAGAATGAGAAGAGTTGGTTGATTTTATGAAGTATCAATGATGGATAATGAGACTAGAAGGGCAAGCCGCCTATATATAAGAAAAAAGTGGAAAAACCTTAAATATGGTCAAACCCTAAAAATGTCAAAAAATGCCCAAAAAGAAATGCACTAATGTGTCCTCCTTCTAAAGCGTCCAAAACACATAAAATGGTAGAGAAATACAATGTTGAATCTCCTAATGTCCTCATCTAACTCAAACAAAGGTTCACATGCAAGAGGTGACCACACGAGATATGCATGACTGCTAACAATTAAATCCTCTAGTTCTTGCTTGCTTAAAGAGTTGGTGGATAACAAGGATGTAGAGAACCAAGTAGACCCTCAAGTGGAAGTATCTATCACAAAGAATCTAGATGTTGCTCAATTAAAGCTAAGACTGTTTATTGAAGAAATCCATATAGAGATTACCTAAGAATCTAACTCCCTCTCAAGCTTTATTATGCCTTCTCTACCCACATTTTCCATCAAAGGCAAGGAGTACTTACTATTATCTAATATCCAATGGCTCTTTAATTTGAGAGAGGATTATTGTTTGGCAATTATTGTAGAGGCTTCTACAAATGCTAAAGGCATACTTTATATTGAAAATGAGTTCGATGATAAATTTCTTTTAATAGATGCCTAAATGTTAGATGACAAGTTTATTGATGCACCTGAGGCTTTATCTCTCTATTTGAGCAAGCAAAATATGTTGAGAAAGAGTTATAGACTACTGATAAGGAATTTAACCAACTTCAAGAGAGACTTGTAATTTCCAATGGTGGAACACAAGATTCAAAGTATGTTAAGAAACTCAAAGATATCAAGAAGACATTAGTTAACTTATCGAATCCAAGTAAACTTGAGAATGATGAAAATCAAATGGCAATAGTATCTTTATTTTTCATGAGAATGTATAGATATTTTACTTTTCCTTTTCATTTACTATTCTTTTTTTCCAATTGGAGATTGCAGATGAGGATAATTTCTTGGAAAGAGGTAGAAAATCAAGAAGTAGTAGTAGTTTCCTCAAGGATTTTTCACTTGTACATTACCTTGCTAGGACTCATCCTCAAGTTTTATTGTTTTTGCATAGTACTTTTTCAAAGGAGGCCTCATGGCCTATACTCTCTATAAAAACATTCACAAGACTTCTTGGTTACTCAACATTACAATATTGCCTACAAAGTAATTTTTTTGAAAAAGACAACACGTATTAGAATATTTGATTATGTTCCTAGCTAGTATGCCTCCAAAGCTAGATACTTCTTGGCATTCTCATCTTATGCTTTGGAAGTAAACCAAATAGCTATCAAATTCATAACTAGCTAGTATGCCTCCAAAGCTAGATACTTCTTGGCATTCTCATCTTATGCTTTGGAACTAAACCAAATAGCTATCAAATCCATAACTAGCTACAAGAGGAGAAAAGATTTATGTTACAGAGGGAGGAAAGATGTTGAGGAAGAGGATGTAAAGGCTCTTCCAAGCTAGCTTTGTGTACCAAATTTTAAAAGATTTCATAACATTTGTTGTATTCTTTAAAACTGTCTTTTTAAAAAACCAATTGAATAACTCCTCAAGAGCATTGTTTTTTGTAACTCGTCTACCATGTATTATACACCAAAAGAAACACATATGTGTTTAAAAGTGAGATTTTTTCATGCCTTGGCTATTATAAGTTGCTAGGGCCCCATACTTTTTCACAAAATAAGGCACATGAATAACAAGAATGTGTTGCACTATCCAAAAAGCAAGTGTTACTTTAAATTATTCACTCTTTTATTTCAAAAATCATATTCTCTATCACTCTTTTCAAATATAAACTAATATCCTCCCCCCCCCCCCCCCCTTACTTCCTTTATTACATGAACAATATTTAAAATTGAACAAATGTATACTTTTGGATCCTTGAATTATATATTTTGTTGGCTAAGCACTTTTAAAAAAATATCAAGGTGTCTCCAAACCTCCACTTGTAGAAATATAACTAGCGATGTACATGCCATATTTGTTATGGTCTCATACTCACATAACTCTTTTCAACACTCCCACACTAAGTTTACTTATTTTCCATTATGATTTCCTAGAAATCATGTGGTTTTTGTACCTCCCATAGAGAGATTCGCTAAGGCATCCCTTGTTTTCCTTGAAGCTATTCTATATTTTCTCAAGTGAACTTAACCCCCATGAAAAACCATTTTTAAAAGTAATATCTCACATTTATTAGCGCACTCATCTAACAAAGATATTGGCTTAATTAAATATACATACCCAAGAGAAGCTTATCAATTATTCTAATCTCCACATGCAAAACATGCAAAGTACAAATATGAACATTTCTAGAAGAGATTGAAAGAATATGATTCCATATGTCTTTTTTAAATTTGCTCAAATAATAGATTCTCTAGTTGGGACTCTTCTCCTTAGTCTCAAATTTTTCCAATCATTGGACCTTATACTTTCTATCAATAAATACATGAACATTTTTTATTGGTTCCATTGCATATTCCAAGCATACATTCAATAGTCTTTAAGTCAACACTTATATGCCATTCTATATTAAAATTACCAATCTACAAACATTTCTCTTCCACTTTAAGATTTAATAATATCATGAATACATGTATGAGAGAACAATCATTTCAAGCTTTAATGACTTTAAATCGGTACTTAAGATACACTAATCTACCAAATATCCATCTCAAATTAAATCTTAGGTTGTTATTCCTATCCCCTATATTACTGTATTTTAGTGCCCTCTCAATGATACAAATGTTGATTCTTTCTATCTTTTGTGATTTTTGAATCTACACTTTATTCAACTTTAGTAAAACTTTAAAATACCATGATATTCTTGTATAATAAATTTATACATATGGATCATTAGAATTTGTGCTCTGTTAAGATAAGCTCAAGCATTGTTAAATGTGTTGTATTCAAAGACAACTTTTATTTTCTAATTTTCATAGGGCATAGACCCTTCAATATGAATATAGTCCTTGAAAACATGTAAATCTTATGATTTATAGTTTTTCTAGCAACTATGTCAATTGTAAGATGGAAAGCAATAGAATATCAAAGCAAATCAACAAAGATGTGCAAAGGCAAAAAAAGTAAAGAAGTGTAAATCGAGAAAAGGGTGCAAGGTATACAATATATTTTTATCAAAGATCCTAGTCATACAATTAATTATAATATTAATTTGAAAGTCGGGAGTAGCATCTGTGTAAGTTATAATATTTCCCACCATGTAGAAAGACCCACAACTCATCAGTAAGATTGTGAGCACTAGCTTTCATTCACTTTTGTAACGATTGGTGTAATCTAATATGTATACATAAATTGAGAAAGACTTGACCAAGAACCAAATATGAGAGATGGGCACCCAACTTAAGTGGAAGCCCAAACTTTGAACCCCATGTATAAAAATCAAAAAGTGAATGGATGAGCTCATTCTTATAGTGTGCAAGCTTGAGAGCATACTTCTTCTTCTTACTTCAATTCTATCTACTTATGATGCATCTTGCGAGTGAGGGACTTGAGAGGTGAAGCTTCTTTCTTACACGCGCTCTTCTCTTCTTCCTCTTCTTGGGTGAGAGGCACATTGCAGGAGAGGTTGGGTTGCTTCTCTTCTTCTTCATGTTTTCTCTCATAAATTGGATGCTTGCAGTGTTGAGAAATGTGCAATCATATCCACCATAACTCTATGTAAGGAACAAACAAGGCAAAGAAACACATTGCAAATAAAGCCTTAGACTAGGTCATGTATGCATGGTTTATTAAAACCACAGTTGGTGAATACCATGGTCACTTTCCATCTTTCTCCACCTACCGATACCACCTATTGTAAGCCTATAAAATGCACTCATCCCCACACTCATTCAGTCAGCCATTCTATTAGTTGTTCTTCTTTGTCAATGCTTATGCCTCATTATGATTGTTTATTTGCTCATCAGTGGCCGCTAATTGGGTCACTTTAGTTTGAAATTTTGGCTCTCTCCACTTTCCCATGAACCTCTCACCTACCTCCATAGCTACCCGCCTTCAGTGGAGGATATGAATCTCTCTTTCCAAGGCATTTTAGCTTGTGCTTCCTTTTGGGAAAACCTTTCTTGACTCTAGGCACTCCTCCCTATCACTTCAAAGCCCAACATTGTTGACTCTATGCTCCAGCATTGCGCCATTTCTCAGTTGCTGGCCAGATCTGTGCCATGTTTGTTCGTACCACTTAAACCACCTGCGCACGTCGCAATGTTGACGACCACCATGGGGCTTTCAAAGCCCATGAGATAGGCTCTCTATCCATATAATTTTTTTTGAAAATGATCAAGTCTATGTGCTGCAATCAGCAAAAAATCATATGGCTGCTGAAACCCTAACTGAGAAGCCATAGCTCCTTCAACATCAAACTTCTATTTCCCTTCATTTTCTCATTGTTTTTAGTCAATTGGAGTTGTTTGCCACTTGAGTTAGAGTTATTACTTAGTTTCGAGTAACATTTGAAGCATCAAACCAGCAAGAAGGGGACATTTTGGAATATTCAAGTTCAATCCAAGAAGATACAAGAACGGTGTCCATTGACACTCATCTAGTGCTTTTAGCACTTATGTCATCTAACACAATCAGCTTTGCCTCTGATATATATATATTTTTTGCTACTCCAACATCAAATCAAGGAGGGGAAGACTCAGACCATGGACTTGCAAGACCTTGAAGATCCCAAGTTCAAAGGCCATACATATTGGTCACCTAGTCAGGTCCTAGTATCTCTTGATACCAATCACCTAGTGCTTCTTGGCACTTGTGCTCAACTGCTGAAATCTAAAAATTTTGAAGCTGATGTGCTGTTGATCATGCAACCTCAACATGGGCAAGAACTCATCAACAACTTGATTCAACGGTGTTGGATTCCATACATGGCAAACTCGGATCAAATTGATCCTAATGAAGAAAGGCTTGTGGTTAATCACAAGTAGTCAAGAGAAGAAACCAAGGGAAGTTGCACTTTCAATCATATGAGATAAAAAATATGATAAGGCTCAAGCTATTATCAAGCTCTAACTTGATGATAGCTACATTCATCATGCTGATGATTGTGAAACGTCTCACGTGACATGGGATCAATTAGAAACCTTATTTGGAGCTCATTCAAAATCCTCCAAATATGGCTTACTGATTGAATTTTGTAGGCTTGACATGAAAAGTAGTACCTCACTTGCAACTCATTTGAATTATATGGAAAGCTTGTTGACACAACTTGCAGGAATCAACTTGAAAATGGATGAAGACATTTGCATTGGAGTGCTTCTCAAGAGTCTTCCACCCGATTTTGATAATGTGTCTACCACATTAATCAACATGCCATAGCCGAAGCTTGTGGATATCAAAGCCTTTCTCCTGGAAGAGGAAAAGAAGATCAAGAGCAAGGGAGAAACAAGCATCCCAAGAGGAGACCAACAACTCCTCTATGTGAAAGGGAAGAAGAACATAGTATGTGACTTTTGTAAGAAAATTAGGCATATTGAGAAATTTTGCTATGCTAAGAAAAGGTCTCAAAGAGCATATCTTGCTATAGTCAAAGAAGATGAAGACAACAAAGAATAAGAAGAAGAAGAAGAAGAAGAAGAACCCCAAGAACAAAAGGATAGGACTCACCAGTCCCTCTTTTGTAGCTCATTTTTCGATAGATTTTTTTAAGTTTAAAATGTGGACTTGCCTAATGTTCCCACCATAAGCTCCTATACTCCTCATGTAACCTCTGCACACTATAGCCTCTACACACTTAGTGAGGCCTTGTAACAGCCTCTAGCTTTGTATGGCTGCCATGTCTACACTTAGCAAGGTTCTACTCACAATAGCCTCTATACAGTTAGTGTCTTTTCTTGGTTGTGATTGAGGACGGGTGTTGAGAAATGTGCAATCACATCCACCATAGCCTCTATGTAAGGAACAAACAAGGCAAAGAAACACATTGCAAATAAAGCCTTAGACTAGGTCATGTATGCATGGTTTATTAAAACCACAATTGGTGAATACCATGGTCACTTTCCACCTTTCTCCACCTACCAATACCACCTACTCTAAGCATATAAAAGGCACTCATCCCCACACTCATTCAATCAGTCATTCTATCAATTGTACTTGCATTATGCTTGGATAAGATCAATTTTTCTTCTTTTTCAATTCCTATGCCTCTCATTATGATTGTTTATTTGCTCATCAATGATCCTTCTTAGCATGCATCCTCAATATTTTAACATGCAGATCATATCAGGAGCTATAGAGTACAAGATGTGGATTTGGTACTATTGCCTGGATCGTGGAGCCACCATCAAGCCTTTACTTTGCAACATTGAGAAGGTAAGGTAGTGAGTTCATTACATCCTTGTCGGTTCATTCATCCTTACTTTTTTGTGGTTTGGGAGAAGAATGGATAGATTGATGAGTATGGAGGATGTATAGGCTAGGTGAGAGGTAGTCATTGCCACAACCCCTCTGTCCTTCTATGCACTATGCCACCCCCCACACCAATTCAATAGCCAGGATGTGTATTCAATCACTACTTCATTCAAACTAGGTTTGTCCTCATGACCGAGACCTAGCCTTTGAAGCTAACTCAATAGTTTTCCTCATTCATTAGCATCATTTAGCCCACAACTCAACATGACATTGCAATCCTTAACTCACATAATTGGATATTTACAGAATCACCCAAAGGAGACAAGCTTCAGCAACACTTGAGATTTGCCAACCCCTATGCTACATGAGTGGGATGGCATTCCTATCGAACACATAAAAGATAATCAAAATTGAATATCCTGACTGGCATGAGTATCCCCAACTAGGATTAGAAGACTCTATTCCTTAACACTTAGCTCATCCATCTAACAAATTGCAATTACAAGGGCACCATGTGGTTGTCTTTGTAATGTGATGTGATTATGCTATATCAATGATAATTTCAACCATTGCTTGAAAGGACAACATTGAGCTTTATATATCAAGAGTTTCATGATCTTCGAGTATTGGTGCATGTCTAAATGCGAACAGCCCAACCAAGGAACCCAATCTCTTAAGGACCATGAACTTGGCCAAGGTGAGCACCGAGACACACCTCATGATGCTCTAGAATCTTCATCAAGTTCCTTACCTAGTCTTAGAGTCACCTTCGGCGAGCATAATAATAAATACCATGAGTCAAAGTTAGACCACTCAAGTAGATGCAAACATAATTCTTTGAGTTGAGGATGCACCTAACCAAGGAGCAAGGACAATTATACATGGTTGAGTATGATCATTTTAATCTCAAGTCACTCACACCAACACTAACAAAGTTACTCGATGCAAAGCATCAACTTTGAATAGAGTCATCGACCAAGCCGTTTGTAAGTGAACTCCATGAAGGAAGAAGAATATCACCTCCATTAAGTGAGAACAAAATCTGGCCACTATATCTAAGAACTAATATTACCACTTAGGGGTTGAGACACCTAAGCCACCTAGAGGATAATTGCTACACATTTTGTTGGAAATGTTGATAGCTTACTAGTAGTAATTGGCAAGGAGTGGAAGCTTGATGTGGATATAACAAGATGTGCTAATTTAAATTGCAATACCCCCACTTGGAGTGCAAAATACATGCCACTAAATCCCTTGAAGAAAACACAAAAGGGCCATTCTAGTTGCTCATTTGGGCTCATATGATAGTCAAGGTAACTTGATTCATATCAAAATGCATGACTTGGGACTCCTCACAATGTTGAGGTAGTATCTACATTGGAGCACCACTTGATTGATTCCTACACTCATCAAAGTCCATGAGCTTGAAGCTTGTGAATGCTAGCTACAATCCATAGGCTAAGAGATTTTTATGACCTACTCGAGACCAAGAGGAACAAGATAAGCAGAACAAAAATGCCACTCTTGAGTCTTCATTGGTGTCCAAGTAGACATCTCAAGGGCATACTTTTAGGTCATTGCATCTTCCTCCTGCCAAGTCATGTTCCTTATAATCATTGCTCCTCTAGAAAGGAGATAGAAAGAGCTAGAAGTGTTTCTAGCCATTGCAACCACTTGCACCTTGTGCCTAGAGGCTTTAGAATTTAACTCCATATTCACCTTGGTTGGAGAGAAAGAGAGTTTTATTTACTATCCTAGGCTCAACTAGAAGTGCATCGTAACTTGCTAAAGAATTCTCAGTAGTGATGATACAAACAATGCCTTGAGAACGAACGTAATTTGTGCCAACATCTCAAAATTACTGCTATTGGGGCTAAAGAGAAAGAAAAACCCTTCCAAGACCATTAGGGATAATCAATGGGTATCATCACATCAACAATCTACATCTAAAAATCACAATTCCTCTTGATCCATGTGCTAGTGGAACATCCTACATAGGAGCCAAGCACGTCAAACCTTGAGCCTCATCCACATAAAAATAACCAATGCTTGAAGTAAAGTCACACCAAAACACTACTAAGGATGTTTGGAGGCTTAGTGCACTACATAATCCATCCCTTAACTTCTCAATTTCTCTTGGAGAAACTTATGCAAGAAGTACTTTGTGGAACAAGACACATTGCATTAAGAGAGACTAAATACCCTTGAGTTTGTATGCTCAAGAAATTGTAAGGCCAAGGCTCTTGATTATAGGAAAGGGTTGTGCTCAAGCAATTGATTGAGTTAAAGACACTCACACTAGCTTGGGTTGCTTTCAATGTTGAGATTAGTCTACAAACAGAGCTCTAGAGATGCCTAACTAATTGAGTCCTTCCTACACTATCTCAATCCTAAGAGGCCATACCTATCTAACATCTAGTGGGGATCCTCACAGCCAAGATTTTGTAGATGATGCTGACATAGAATTCTGTTCTATGGAACGAAATCTGTGAATAATATTGCAAACCAAGCCACACTTAGAGCCAGCATACACCATTGAAAGCATCATCACTTGGGCTAATTGGACAATCTAGTACTTAGTGAGAGCCCTTAGGCAAGGAAACTTATTGGACTCACATTATCAACTAAGAGGGAATCTCCATAGTCACAAGAACTATTGGAATTGACTAGAAGAAATTGCACACAATAAGAAAACCTCAGTGACCCATTAGGAAGGATGCTTGAAGCCAAACTCTCAAGAAAGCTCTACTAAAGACCTAGCTACCACTTGAATACCAACAAGTAATTCAAAACTATAGGCCATAATCCCACCTCCAAAAGTGCACATGTCATTGATCCAATGTCTCACCACAATTAAGCCTAGGGGAATTGCATTGCATTAAGGACTACCTAAAGATGGTGAGGGAGACTGCACTCAAGTGAGAAAAGGAGCATCCTTAGAATTGAGGACAACAACCACATTACACATTGCTACAAATTTGTTTGTGCATAACACACTATTAATTGGAAAACTGCAAAGCCCGATTGAGCATGAGTTGCAACTAACTAACTAAGAACAATGGAAACCCTTTTTGTATCACCCACAATCATTATAAGAATTAGAGGAGAAAGAATTATGCTTATCAAGAAAGCTTTAAATCCATTTTATTATTATCCTTTCAAAGGCGTTTCCTACGCAATCCAGAGGCTGCTCGGGTTTCTTCTTCTTGTACCTTGTATTTATTATTGGCAGAAATAAAACAGAGTCTTGGCATCATTTTCTCATCTTGCTTATTCACCTGTTTGATCTTTTATCCTGAAATTAGTCAAGGTCTTCTGTAGACACGACTTTGCTTTGCTTTGGCAAATCCTTCGACATCTTTGGTGAACCCGACGTGAAAGCGTCGCAGAAATTTCAAGATGGGAGATACTTTAGCATCTATTTCAGTCTCTTCTACAATTCCACCTGCGTCCTCTACTTCAGCTCCATCAATGACTGCTGCGTCAAGTACTTCGACAGATCTTTGAAGGAATTGAATCTAATGTAGGTGTGTTGTTTTTCTTGGGTCATTAGAAGATTTGTTGCACAATGTACAGATGGGGAAAGATACTAACTCTATTCTTGGATTTGACTCTACAAGCTGAAAAAGGTAATTGGGAACATGCTCAAATTCCAAGCATAAACTTGTCAAAAAATGACCATGCTAGCCAGTTAGTAGGTGAAGGTGGAAAATGAAAGATACCACTTTATGATGCATGTGTTAGTGAAGTTTTGAATGCATATATTCAATGTGCAAAGAGGTCTGGTTATATCATATGTAAGTTTATTGGATCTAGGCCTTCAATGGACTCTTTATTGACTAGTGCTAGCAAAATAAAATCGTCAAATCCCACCTCTATTGCATGTGCATTGCAAGATGTTGTAGCTGGCAGTCCTTTGTATGAGCAACCCATAATGCAAGGTGATAGAGAGGCTGTACATAGGAAAAAGAAGGGAAGTGGAGCAGTTGCAAGTTCCCACAAGTTGAGATAGATGATGAAGTCAAGGGAACGCAAAAATAGGGGCATGCCACAAAGTATATATTTTGATAATAGTAAGATTGAAGAGATATATATATCCAAGATGAGGAGGAGGATGAAAAGATACAAATCTAACCCTTTGTACGTAGAGTAAGTGTGCCAAACATGGGATTTTTGACCTATGTAAAAGAGGTAGAAGTGGCACAAGAGGAGTGGGGTTTACAAAGGATCCACCTAACTATGTGAGAAAGTGTTTTGGTATGGAGCATAGAAAGAGTTGCAACAAGAAATTACAAAGTCGGCAAGTGGGGCTAGTCATGCCATGATTGTTAGTCTGAGTGAGCCTAAAAGGAAAAGGCCATTACATGATGGATATGGTTTTGTAATCATGACATCAAGCATACAAACATCGTGTAGAAACAAGTGGTAGTGTCACAAATTGTTCCATCTTTTGGCCAACTGATACAAGAACAAATATATCAAAGGAAGAATGTAGTAGCCTAAAACACGTTGGTTTCAAGTTTGCCTACTTTGCAACATCATTAAGGAACGAGAAGAGAAAAACTCATACTTCTGTAAAAGGTGGTTCAAGCAGGAGGAGACATGAGTGGAGGCATGGAATTTCCAAAGATGCACAAAAGATAATAGATGCATCTGCTTGCATGGTTGTGACTGTCTTGGAGGAGATAGTGGAACTTGATATTTTGAGTCTTGATGGAGAGTTGTTATATGATGTACATATCAAAGAAGAGTCTAGGTGAACTTGTCCTGATTTTCAGAAAAGAGAATCAACCCAAAATGCATTTCTTGCTTGCAAACATATGTATTATGTGTAGATGCACATACTTGGCCTTCAACATGGTCATACGTGGGCTTGTACTAACACCCACTCATAAGCATCATCTTAGCTATTTTCTCTACCAACAAACAAGGCACAATTGATGAGAAGACAAGCTTACATCAATGGTGAAAGCTTCTTCATTAGCTGGCCATAGTTTCAACGACACCCTTTCTCAAGTCCCATGAATCACTTCATTGTTACTTTTTCAAAATCAACCAAGTTCTCCCTCCTTAAGAGCCAAATATGAGAGACATGTGCCCACTGCTTAAGTGGAAACCCACAGTCCAAAATCCATGTATAAAAGCTAGAAAGTGAATGGATAAGCTTGTTTTTGTGGTGTATAAACCTAAGAGCGTGCTTCTTCTTATTGCTTCTATTCTATCTACTTGCGCTCCATCTTGAGAGTGAGGGACAATGAGAGTGTGAGAGTGAGGAAGAGAGTGAGGGACTTGAGAGGTGAAGCTTTTTCCTTGCATGCACTCTTCCCTTCTTCCCCTTCTTGGATGAGAGGCAAATTAGAGTAGAGATTGGGTTGCTTCTCTTGTCCTTTATATTTCCTCTCATAGATCAAGTGCTTGCGGATCTAATCAGGAGCTATAGAGTAGAGGATGTGGATCAAGTACCATCACACAGATTGTGGGGCCACCATTGAGCCATCTCTTCACACTGTTGAGAAAGGTAAGATAGTGAGTTCACTACACCCTTATTAGTTCGTTCATTCTTGCTTTCATGTAGTTTGGGAGAAGAATGGTAGATCGATGAGTGCAAAAGATGTATAGGCTATGTGAGAGGTGGCCATTGTGCCAAATCGGATGAAGCGCTTGAAACAATTAAGTGTTCCGTGAAGTTTGAACTTGCAAAAGTACAACAAACCAAAATTGCAAGAGGTCGAGACATACCAAATATATGTATCCTATGAAATCTAAGATTTTTGAACCACAATTTAAAGAGCTCACAATAACCTTTAGTTGATGCCCAAAATGTCACACTTCTCTACTATCTCATTTGGTTTTATAATTCCTTTAAATTCTTTCACCAACTCTTTGAAAGTTCAACCTCCCAAATCTACATTTTTTAGTGATTAAAAAATCCTCAAAATTTTCTATTTATTCATGGCTTCTTTTAAAATCTTGATTCTCTCCTCATTCTCTTGAATATTAATGGCTAATATACTAGAGATAAATCTATTTGCAAGTTTTAGCCTTCTTTTTCTACCCATTTACACAACCCAATTGTATTTTAAGTGTAGTTTGTATCTCTCTAAATCCTATCGGAGTTTCCTTTAAGTGTAATAATTTTTCTTATGAGTACTTATTAGTATTTTCAAGAACATCAACCTTGTTCATCGTTAGCTTAATACTTTTTGGTGCAGTTATTAATGCTTCTTTCATTTCATGCATATATCATGTGTATACATAAGATAAAGCAGCCACTATCTCCAAAGTATATTATGAAGTTGTAAGCATTTAAAAAAGGAGGCTTACTTATAGAGGGTCGCTTGGATAAATATTTTCATGCATCCACAAATCTACACGATTCCTTCATTGTAATTGTAACCTATTAGCCTCGTCCTTATTCAATAATGCTCATTGATGTATACTTATCCAAGATAAATAAATTGGATCTATTAGAATATTAAGTTTATATTTGCATGGGCATGTGCTTGTGTTACTTGAAGAGATATAGTTAAACATTTTAGTGGAATACAATCAACCAGGTGATAATATCACGGAGAAGAAAAACAATTGCAAAAAAAAGAATGGTGTAGAAAATGAACATTGAGAAATAAACAACATGTTTAGGTGTGAAAATCTTAGCAATGCAAAATTTCACAAGTTCCAAGAGAAAAATGACCAAAAATGTGACCCTTTGACATGGATTAAAGAATGTAGGCATTTAATTACCAACCTCTTCAATGAACCACATCCACTCTCATTAATTACATATGAACAACCAAATTTGGAGTGTTTGTTGTTATGACTTTAATTAGTAACTTAATCATTTTTTACATGTGCCTGTTTTGAAATATTTTTGGCCTTAATGGTTAGGATTTTTATGTCCACTCCTTTATCAATGAAAATGTCAATAACATTGTCTCTTTTCACAATAAGTTTAATATGGATAGTTAGCATTCAGGGCAATCTAATACATATGAGTAATACTACTATCATTGTTGTTATAGAAATTGTTATCAAAATAATATGATTGTTTATTTTTGTGGATTTTCTTTGTCTATGTGTTGCATGATAGTGATTTGCTATGCATCTATGCCATGTATAGCATTGGTTGCATTGTGCTTGTAGATAAATGCCAAGAAACTAATGTGTTTTGTGTTGTGGTGAGAAAATTATTTAATAATGTTGTGTGGATTAATTAATTCGAGCGGAGTGCAACTTAGCATGCATGAATCAATTATTTGTGCTCACCCATGAATGGGGGGGATTGTATCCAATCTTGTCATGAGTTTTTCCTCTATTCTCTTCTCTCTTATAATTTGTGAGTTTCATGAATTTCTTGTTAATTTGTGCTATTTTATGGTAGACTACAATAATTGTACATAATTTTATATTTGCTACTCTTTTAAGACAATTGTTTGGCATGAACCTAGGTTGGTGTGGCAGTTGTAACACTTAATAATTTCTTATGGATAATTCAGCATCTTTCTCTTCCTCATCCTAACAATATGATTAGAATCAAGCAGTAGTTCATGAGGATTGCATTGTTCTCTTTGTCATACATAATATAATGACTTGTATACTCCTCATCATATTATTCATCCATAAGATATGCAAAGGGATTGCATTATTCTCTTTGTCATACATAATATAATGACTTGTATACACATTCTCATCATATTGTTCATCAATAAGATACGTAAGGGCATCGCTAAGAGGATATGTTATGATTGTCTCTAGAGATTTTGATATCCTTCATGGATTAATCTCACTCCTTGAAATAGTCGACCCTTGATTACACATGCTAGGAATGTGAAGTGAGGGATTTTTTGATAGAATGAACCCCTATTAGTAGATTGTTGGGGCCCAATATTTGTGTATGAAGCATGATAGGGGAGCCTTTTAGGGGCTTGATAATAAAGTGTAGCATGGCCAAAATAACCACAGTCAATGCATACTTGGTTGAGTCTACAACATTTCGAAGGTAAGTAGTCTTTGCCACAATGTACGGAGTGTACATTTGGTCTACAAGGTTTTGGCTACTTTACGACTTCCATGAGCTTGAAGAGCTCTAATTGTTATTGTTAAAAGGAAGTAAGAAGTTATTGCATCACACCAAGTTCTCTATCACTCCTTTGACTTGGTTGAACGAGATATTTTCCTTCTGTTTTTGCTTGTCTCTTTGAAGAGATCATCATTTTGATTGCCTTATTTAGTACCTCATTAATATTGGATTGGTCTAGGGTTGACTTGTTAACTAGAGCTTCATAAATTTCTCATCTCAGATGCCTTTAGGGAATGCCTTAATTACTAATTTTCACTTTGCCTTTCCATGAGTAAGATTCTTTTGTATAAACTTTATGCTTTAGCAGTTCTTCTTGTTTCTCTACATTCCTTAGTCATACAATGAGATTGACTCTATAGCTAGCTTTTGCAAGTATGTAATGAAGGAGTCTTTAAGCATAGAGTAATATCATTTCTTTGCAGCATCCAAGCCCATAACATTAGATCACCCTTTCTCGCTTAAGCACTTTGTTGCCTGTAAACCAAGTTCACCCTTAAGCTTGTGCTTTTCTCGAGCTTGATGTGAGGTAGTTGGCCTCATGTACTTACTCAAGTTCTTGGGATTCTACCTAGTCCTATCACCCAGTTTTGGGCTATCTGCATTCTTGCTTGGAGCATATTAGAATTATCAAAAAACCATCATTGCACCACATCTAATAAGAAGTCATTACATGATCCCATTGCCCCTGAGTTTTGGATCAACCTCTTGATACCATCAATTTCTATTTGCATTTTCACTCTTTCTTTGTGTATGCTTGCATTTAGGTCTACCAATGTATTCTTTCCCTAGGTTTTAAGAGTTTGTGTAATGTGTCTAGTATAGCTCCCTTGATTACTTGAGTAATGTCGAACTCCATAACATTTTTAAGATTTTGGACAAACTTTCGAATATGTTGTGGGATGTCCTCATGCGATCTTTTAGCCACCATCATATCAACTAGTTTGTTGTCTGCTTCTCCATTACAAAGCTTTTTATTCTCTCAATGAGTTGTTGAAAGGGAAATGTTTCAATTTTTAGTCAATGCTCTAAGCATTCAGGACTAGTAGAACTTGGAGTTGGAATTTCTATTCTACAAAATGCACATATCAATTAAGGACTTAGTCTCTAGTTGGATAAATCCCTTTCAATATTTGTGAAATGTTGGATTTTTATGTGAGATCTAGGCTCATTCTTGTGCAAATTGTAAAATCCATTGATGGTAGAACATGTAATTCTACTTACTTTAGATGGGTCGAGTCTTATGCATGCAATACTAAGAAGAGCCAATGAATGAGCCTCAAAAATGGATGGAGATCCCAATCTTGAGTGGACACTCTGATTCAATCCTATGTATAAAAGCTAAAAAGTGAATCAAAGAGCTCATTCTAGTGTGTGCCATCTTGTGAGTTTGAGCTCTCTTTATTCTTTGCTTATTGCTTCTCCTTTACTTGTGTGTGTGTGTGTGTGTGTGTGTCTGTGTGTGTGTGAGTGAAAAGAGGTTCAAGAACATTGGATCAAGAAGCTTAACATGCAAAGGTCTACCATAAGGATCATGAAACCGCCCACTTCCACTTTTAAGTAAGGACTACCATGTAAAGACAACAAAGAAATATGTCTGTTATAATCTTGTAAATCATTGAACTTTTCTCTTGCATAGTCTCTATGAAGGAAGTTAGAGAGTGAGCAACTAGATGGTAGATAGTCTATCACAATTGGTCAAACTCTTGAATTAATAAGAGATCCATCCACATCCCATTGTTGATCATATGTAGAGCTCAACATTTTGGTTCCATTGTTGAGCATACAAAGAGCATAAAATTTTAGTTCCATTGTAGGGACAAGGATAGAACCCAACTAATTGTTGGGGGTAAAGGTGCCTCTGCCTAGCCGCCCGTGTAGTACTACACTGACAGTCATCACCACTGCACACTATAGGTGGCGGGCGCCCATCATCGTCACTTTATTCTTTACTCTTTTAGTGACAGTTTGAATAAAGAAAGACCCGGTCACACATTGTGACTGTTGGAGTTCCCATTTCTAGTCTCTCCCTTTCTTGCTCTTGCTCTCCCGCTATAGCTCTCGAGTCCAACTTTCGATCCGTCGCTCCCTTTCAACTGGTATCAGAGCTTTGCTTTCCTACTCTTGAGCTTGGTTCGTGGCATTCTTAGCATCCCATCAACTCCCTACTTGCATTGGGTCTCCTTCCCGACAGCCATATCCAACTCCTTCGAGCTCCCGTCACTCCCTGGCTTCTCAAGCACCTTCCCGGCATTGTTGGGCACCTTCAGGGCATTACATCAGAGGTATTTGATCATTTTATTAAGGGTTTACTTTAGTTCTTAGGTCTCACAGGCTGTAAACAAGATTGGGGCAGACACCATTGAAGCTCCCTTGCTTCATATCTCACTTGCCTTTGAACAAGACTTGCTGGAGCTTGTTTGAGGCCTTCCTTGGCTTTAACTGGACCCCTCCAAAGCTTGGCCACCATTTTTTGCAGCTCTAGGACCAGCATTTATAGTTGGCAGAATCATGCATCCCTCCCATATGTGTCTTTAGCATTGACAGTCACAGCAACAGCTCTCCCCCTCCATTGGCACTTGGAAAGGCTCCATTTCGGGCATATGAACATGCTTTGATGCTTGGTTTTGATGGTTGATGTGTTGGCATAGCATTTGGACTGATTTAACACTATTTTGGGACTGTCATAACAGTTCACAGGCAGTTTATGATAGTGTCACACTGACATTTGATGTTACAGCTTGTTTGGCATTGTCATTTGATGCCCGATTGGTCCCGTTTGATGCCTGGATGTTAGGGGAATGTATGCCTATTTTTTGGCAACCATTTGGAGCTGATTTTGGTTCTGAAATTCTCAGTTTTGAATAGTAAATCACTGCTATACATAGTTGGGCTGAAGACATTTTACTCATGTATACTTATGCCTATGCTTTTCGGGCTATGTTTCGGACATATATGGTGATGTATTGACACTTGGGGCTTGACATAGAGCTTGGTTTTGATTCAGGATCATTGGTTGAGCTTGATCTTGCTTTGCAAAGCATTTGGATGCTTCTTCTTGGATGTACTTATGGCATGTATGTTGCTTATGTCTGACCGGTCTTGACATGCTTAGCCTATGCCATTACTACATGCTAGTTACATTGTTTGGAGCCTATTGCTACTGGAGCTCGGTCTTGGCTTGACCTTGGATTCTCGGAGCTTACTTGAGCTATTTATTGGCTTGCCAGAGTTGTATCTTGAGATGTACTTGATGTCTTACATGCTTATGGATGCTACATATGGATGCTCTACCGCCTACATGTTCGGGATGTACTATTGATATATTGTCTTGGACTTATGTTATTGGCACTGTGTCTTGCCTTGGCTTGAGCTCTTGAGCTCGTACATATGGCTTTTGTGCCAGTGGGAGCATTCTTGAACGCTTATTAGACATTGAGCAGGTGGTACTTTTATGCATTGAGCCGTTACATTCTATTGAGTAGTTATAGACACTTGAGACTTTGGGACTTCTTACCTTTCGGGATGATACATCATATGTCTTGGTTCACCGTATGCTTATGAGCTAAGTCTCAGTTTTGGATCCGTATCTTTGTGAACTGACACCTACTTGTGTCAAGTTTTGGTAGTGGCAGAAACCCTTTGCCCTGTTGCCTGGGGGGTGTGCCTACTCAGTGCAGATGTTTGTATGACATACTTGGGTATTGGATTCATGATTATTGACTATCATATGCTTATGCTATGCCCGCATGATGCCGGCTTTGGTCTTGGCAGTATCTGATTGCCTTGGGATCCGATTTTGGCACTGTTAGCTCTCTTTTACTGAAATCTGAAATTTATTACATCAAGCATATATGTATGGACTGACATGGATTTTTCATATTGAAACACTCTGAAATGATGTATTTCACTAGTAGTTGGTGGGTAGCAGCTTTGATTCCACTTTCTTCGCCATTTTTCTCCATTTTGGCTATTTTTTTGTCATTTTCTGCAGTAAACAGCAAGCAGTTTTGAACTGTCTACAGTCTTCCAGCCTGCATTATGGCGAGTTCGTCCACTGATCATGCTATTTTCAACATCACTAAGCTTGATGGTACGAATTACTCTTATTGGAAGAGCCAGATTTGGCAGGTGTTGGTGCAGAAATCACAGATCAAAGCTTTGAGGTTAAGCGGGCATCTGCCTGCAACTATGCCAGATGAGGAATGGCTTGAGCTTGATGAGTTATGCAAGTCCACTATTGTATTGTCTCTCATAGAACATGTTCACTATAATGTCTTTGAGGAAGAACAGAGTGCATGGAAGTTGTGGGAAAAGATCAAAAACCTCTATGACAAGAAAAGTCCAGCGAGTCAGATGTATTGGCTGAAGCAACTTATGGATCTGTGCATGAAGGAGAATGTGACTATGTCTGCTCACTTGAGCCAGTTCCATTGTTTACCGTGTTTACCGCAGCACAGAGGAGCGGGATAATGGAAAAAAGGAAATAGTAAAAAAGGCGCAGGATAAAAGAAGGAAAAGGCGCCTTGACCGGTAACCAGACCCTGAAAAATTTAAATGTTCGGGCACGACCCCTAGAAAGTCTCAGTGTCGCCTCGAGAAAGCAAAAGAGTAAAAAGTGCACCATTAAATGTGGAAGCGCTCCCGAATCCTTGTAAAAGAGTGCCAGGCTCTCTCCTGTGCAAATTGTATGCGCACTTCCGACAATGAAAATGGTGACGAATCTAGTGTTATGTTGATGATTAGCTATTCTAGGCTGTTAAATACACACAAGGGCATGCCGAGAAAGAGATTTGTATACCTGTAGCACCCCGAAAGTGTGATTGAAGGGCGTCCACTCCTCTCATGTGCATGTAGCTCTCTCACTCTCTCTTGCTCTCTCTCAACTAAGTCAGAATGCAAATGAGCTCTTCTCCCCTTATCCCAGCCTTACATAGCATTGCCCAACCACTCTCTAATCTTAGAGCCTTTCCCCGTTGCGATTTCCCCCTTAAAAAAAACACGATTTTTGCCTTCTTTTTCTTATTGCAACCAGATTTATAGCATAAAAAACCCTACCATTTCAATTTCGAATCTTAATCCTATCCTACCTAATGCTAACAAAAAATCGCAAAACCAAGCATGGGTTGTATTTACCTACTCAAGCACTCATCAAAAAACTCAAAATACTTACTTGTTCCAACGATTAAACCTCCTAAATATCCTATCTATCTCAAGCACCGTTTCAGGCAAATGCCCTACTCCTATGCTCAATTTGATGCGCGCGGCGCTCAAGGCTCGATTCCGTCGATCCCGGCAATGGAACCAAAATGAAGGGGAGCTACAAGCTCTACCCTGAGACCTATGGACCGCTTATTGATCAAGCGTTTTAAGCTGAGCAGCCATGGCTACCTCTCACATAGCCGACGCGCCATGCCTACCTTACGAGTGTAGTGAGCTTACCTTGATGCTCGATCGAGTACCCTCCTCTCTCTTGCACATCGGTAGCTCCATGATCCTTGTGGCTAGCTCAAGCAACCTCAATCCCTCTCCCATGAGCTCCATCCTCCATAGCCGCGCGCGTGAGAAAAGAGAAGAGAAGAGAAGAGAAGAAGAGAGGAGGAGATGGTGAAGAGCTTCACCCTCTTAATCCCTCACTCCCACACACTCACTCCCTGACACTCTCACACTCCCTCTCTCAAGAGCACACACAAGCAAGAAGAAGAGAAGAAGAGAAGAAGAAGAGAGCCACTTTTTGCCACACACAAGAATGAGCTTCTCATTCACTTTTGAACTTTCTGCAAGTAGACTCAGGAGATTAAGAAGGGGGAATAGATTCGAGATGGCAGAGCAAAAGAGAAGATGGGTTGAATTGAGGATCGAGATAGAGGAAAATTGTGCAGCCTCTCGGGGTAAATCTTCTCTCTCTCTCTCTCTCTCTCTCTCTCTCTCTCTCTCTCAAGCTCTCTCTCACAATCTCTTGGAGGAGTATACTCTCTCTCTCCCTCTCTCTTGCAGCCTTTCAGGGTCTCCTTATGCTCCCTTATGCCTCCCCATGCCTCATATTTATAATGAATTAGAGAGGAGGGGATAAGTCTGAGAACAAGAGTGGAGGGGCTCTTAGAAGACTCAATGATCTGATGCTCAGATCATAAATCTCCATCTTGTCCCTGCGAATAGGAAGTTTGGTACGCTGGCACTCATCACAATGCTTAACAAAACGTGTCGCATCCTTGAACAAGGTGGGCCACCACAACTGGGCCTGTAAGACCTTACGTGCTGTTGCCTAACCATCAAAATGTCCACCAGCAATGCCGCCATGGGCTTCCTGAAGCACACGCTCCATGTCATGTTCACAAACACATCGTCGAAGAAGACTGTCCTGCCCTGGTCGATAAAGTTGACCAGCAATCATCTGGTAGGGTCGGGTCTTAATCAACGAGCGAGTGAGACGAGCTTTCTCAATGGGCCGTTCAGGAATTCCATTCTCTAAAATAGCAACAATATCATCGGCCCAATGAGGTGTAAGATCAGCCTTGAACAGTTGGGCCTTGTGTTGAAGGCGGAATAAATGGGCATCGGGTAAATTATCATCAACTCTTGTAGCCTTTTCTCCACTGGTTAATCGAGACATGTGATCAGCCATGTAATGCTGCTTCCCTTTCCGCACAACCACAGAGAAATCAAACTCAAGCAACAACAACAACCACCGTGCAATTCTTCCTGTGGCACATGGCTTGTTCACAAGATAAAGTAGAGCTTGATGATCAACAAAAAATGTGAAGGGAGTGGCAAGCAAATAATGCCGAAACTTCTTAATTGCATAAACCATTGCTAAACCTTCCCGTTCAGTGGTGGAATAATTCATCTCAGTCTCAGTAAGTTGCCTGCTTGCAAAGCTTACTGGAAAGTCCATGTTATGTTCACCAGGTTGGCACAAAACAGCTCCAATGGAAATTTTGGATGCATCAATATGAACATGGAATGTGATTGTCCAATCCGGGGCTCGTAAAATGGGTGCAGAGACAAGAGCCTTCTTCAAGGCCTCATAGGCATCCTGGCATTCAGCAGTCCATGCCCACACAACCAAAATCTTATAAAGTGGCCTGGCAATGGCAGCATAGTTTAGAACAAAGCAGCGATAATAGCCAGTATGCCCAAGAAAGCATTGAATACCCTTCGGATTGGTGGGAGGTGGAAGCTCCATAATAACCTTGATCTTGGTTGTATCAGTGGCAATGCCATTCTTGGACACAACATGTCCTAGAATGATGCCATGTGTGACCCAGAATTGACATTTCAGGGGATTTAGAGAAAGCTGATACTGCCGACATCGTTCAAAGACAAAACGAAGTTTGGCTAAGTGCTCGTCCCAACTGGTGTGGACACAAAGGTCATCAACAAAGACTTCAAGCCACTTACGCAACACGTCTTTAAAGATGGTGCACATCAAGCGTTGAAAGGTGGCGGGTGCATTGGTCAGTCCAAATGGCATGACAATATAAGCAAATACGCCCCACTCAGTGGGTGGCAAAAGCAGTCTTATGACGGTCATCTGGGTGAACCTGAACTTGATTGTATCCAGAGAATCCATCAAGGAAGCTATAAGCCTCCTTCCTGGCCACTCTCTCAATCATGTAATCTGTATAGGGCAGTGGATAGTGATCGCGTTTGGTCGCTGCATTGACCTTCTTATAGTTGACACATACTCGAATTTTGCCATTCTTTTTTAGGACCACGACAATGGGTGATACCCAGTCAGTATGCTCAATCTCATAAATGAATCCTGCTTTCTGCAATTTGTCCAATTCCTCCTTCACATGCTGAGCATAGCGAGGATTCATGGGGTAGGGCCTCTGTTTGACAGGTTTAGCGTCGGGCCGCATGGGAATAGTGTGAGTAAGTGCCTGAGGTGGCACTCCTTTGAGATCTGTGTAGTTCCAGGCAAACACGTCTCGAAACTCCTTGAGCAACTGGATGAGCGCCTCCTCATCTTCCTTGCGTAAATCCTCAGTGATAAAGGCGGGTTTAGGTGATTCCCCTTCCTTAGCAAGGTCAACTTCCTTTACTTTTGCAGGGCCTTCAATAGACTCACTAGTTGCGCCCTGGCGTTTGGCACCAAGCATAATGACAATCCGATCCCCTTTCTTGAATCGAGTAAAGCGTTTAGGGAGATCTTGGGGCTTACGTTGAGAGCCTGTGTCAGAGTCAGGGTTCTTCGGAGCTTTCTTAAGATGCATCCTTCTCAAGTGAACCGGAAAGTTCATCTTAGAGCATGGAGCTGGGGTGGGCTGAGGGATTTCAGGATCAGAGTCGGTACTAGCATCGGACTCAGAATCAGACTCCTCTGACATCGGTGGAGCATCAAAAGGGAGGGTGTCTGAGGGCTCGGTAGTAAACAAATCAGGGTTGGAAGTGGGGTCAAAGGTATAGGATTCCAGCTGTGCATAGTCCATGGCTTGCAAGTATTCCAACCATTCTAAATTGGATTTAACACGGACCAGGCCAGCATCAATGTGAAAAGTGGGGCTTTTGGAGGGTTTTTGGTCAACTGTGATTTGCTCAATGGTTCTTCCATTAGAGTCATAGTCTACATCAGAACCGGTATCACTTGCATACTCAATCGGGTCATCTTCAAAGTCACCATCCTCTTCTGTGTCCGAGTCATCCGGAGGCATCATGGAGACAAAAAGGTTATTATGATAATCGAACAAAACTTGATGAAGTTCAGTCCAATGCCATACGGGACACGTTAAAAGCTCTTCAAAGATCAGTAGGTTAGCCTCAGCCACATTCTTGAAGGCTGGTCTCCATGAGAAGAGGAGTTTACGGAGCTCAAGGCGATCAGTAGGTACACGGAAACCTTTTGGCTTAGATGTGCATGATGGTCCAGCATGCATCATCAACAACGGCATAGAAGGAAGTTCATCAGGAATATCGAGCTTGTTTACAAGGGCTTCCTTAAGTCTATGTCGACTCAAACGTTCGTTAGCTTCTTTGTACTCTCCTTCTTCTGTGAAGGGCAACTCCAAGGTAGCAAGAATATGAAGCCAGTCTTGCTCATCTTCCGGACATGGAATATATTTGTTTAAGGGCTTCTGGGTTGGGGGACAGATGGTGTCACCACGCAACAAGCTGGAGATAGCATCTAGGTCGACTGAGGTAATCTTCCAGCTATCCATTTCAATGCGTACAGCCTCAGTACGATTTCCTAAAAAGACTAGACCATTGCCCCAATCTTCAATGAGTCGTGCATTACACATCCAGGGTCGGCCAAGCAATAGGTCATAGTCAACGCCTTTGATGACTACAAATGTGACACAGAACTTAACACTAGCGATCTTCACCGGCCAGTCCTTCAACACACCCAAGGGTCGGACCTTAGAACCATCAGCGACGGTGAGATTAAAGTGGACAGGCTCAATTAGAGGGTTGCCCCACGTCTTAAGTACTGCTTGATTCACGATGCTGACACCAGCTCCAATATCGATAATGCCTCTTCTCGTGGAATCACCAAGTGCTTCCACAGGGAGTACTGCATGTTGTTGAGCACCCTCCCAGAACATAGCAACTCCAAGAGCTCCGAGGACAAGGGTAGGAGAGGAGCAAGGCAATGGATGTTGGGGGTCGTTCTCAATAGGCTGGGTCTCGGTGCTTCCATCAATCCAAGTCTTGAATGTTGTCCAAATGGTAGGATTGTTCTTGAAGAGCATGCCCAATGGGATGGAAACACTGGTAGAGGCTAAGGCAGCTAGCAACCCAGGGCCTACTTCCTGATACTGTAACTTCCTTGGCTGACCTTGGGCAAGTGGTTGTGCACCAAGGTCGGTAGCGGGTCGTCCAAAGGTGTTAGGGCCAATTGTTGAGGCCAAGGGAAGTATGCTATTGATGCCATGTGGTTGCAAATTATCCTTGGCTTCTTCAGCCCTAATCTCAACTTGAGCCTCTTCCACCCAATTCTTTACTTTGCTAATCAACTTAAGTTGATGCTCAGGATCGGGGTATTCACCTACTTTGGCTGAAGCAACCCCTTCTGTGTGTGGAGCAGACGTGGCTTGCTCAGCACTCGAGGCAACTGCAGGAACTGAAGTCACCCCGTCACTCTTGAGTTTGAGAGCAGCACGCTTAGTTTTCTTCTTTGCATTCTTCTTTCCAATGATAGAGCCAGTAGCTAGAGATGGGCCAGGGATACTGACGCCACCCTGCTTAGCTTGTGCTCAGGTAATGGCATTAATCGGAATGGGAATCACATCCTCATCTTTCAGCATTTCTACTGCAAAGAGAGTCAAGGGAACAGTGGGAACAATAGCTTTGCTAGAGCTAGCTTTCCGCTTTGGGCAATCGGAATACATCTGAGTGATTCCACACTCAGGACACCTTTGATTAGATTTGTTCTCCTTTGATTGTTCTTGTTTTTGCGGGCAACGTGTGGAGATGTGGCGAGGTTGGTGGCCACAAGTCCAGCAGGCAAGAGTCTCGCGGGGTTGTATCAAGCCGCGCCCTCGACCCCGTCCCAACATCATGATCGGGATTGGTCTATAGTCCATGAGCACCACATTTCCTTCTTCGTCATAAGAGACAAATGGGTTGGTATAATCATCGTCCTCAACGGGCTCTTCAACATAGTGGACAGGGGGATCACTAGGTGGGTGAGTTATGATAGGGCCCGGAGGCGGTGGGATGCCGGATGGGTTAATGTCAGCTCGAGGAGCTACAGGTCTATGGTCAGGAGGAGCAGGAAGAGCCATCTGCTGAGGTCTGGGGTATGGAAACCCATGATTTGCGTAGGGTGCAGCATAGGGAAGCCGCCTAGGTGCTCTACAAGTAGAAGCTTCGTGACCAAACCGCCCACAATTTGTGCAGGTCCTACTCTGTCGAGAGCATTCGGATGGCAAGTGATCACCGCCGCAATGTATGCATTGCACGTTTTGTCGGTACGGTCGAGGCTGCCTGAATGAGTCGATCATTTTTAAGAGCTCTTGCTGTTGTTTCATCACATCAGCCATGAGGTGCTGAGTCTGGGTGTTTCCTATCTCAAGTTTGCCTCTACTAGATTGGGATTCAGATTCTAGGCTTTTTCCTTTCTTGTCGCGAGTTCTCTCCTTGTGTAGGTCTTCTATGCGGATTGCTTCATCTAAGACTCCATTGAGATTTGCTCGATCTAGCACGGAATTGCTAGCCAGTGCCTCATAGATCTTTTCATCATGGATACCCTTGATGAAAGCCTTCGTGACTGCTTTAGCAACTGGTTTTTCAGCTAGTGGGATTCTCTTGTAGAGGCCTTTTAATCGAGACACATAGTCTCTCATGCTCTCTTCGTCGTGTTGTTCAATATTCATGAGTCTGGAGCCCCGAGAGGAACACCAAGGAAAAGAGAATTCTCTTGCAAGAAAATCTATCTTGTAACATCAACAAGCTTGTTTTTCATGTTTTATATGATCATAATGAAGAAAAGAACACCAGGCACAACAAATCTTCATGCAGCATCATGTAAATCTCCCACGGTTTTTAATAGAATCAACCATATTCTTCAACATCTTCATAAAATCCATCAATATCACAAAGAAAACAAAGAAGTACACCATCTTTGAATGGAAATACATCACATAGTATTCACCTTCAATATCTTCATAGTCTTCTCTCTCAATCTCTCATATACAATCACTCTGTTTCAGTAGAATTGGCTATCTCTGACTCTCTTTCTGTCTCTCCATCAATAATACATCATATCCTCACTACAATCTCTCAAAATTACTCTCAATAATCACTCTTAGGTCGTGGATACCCCTCCCAAGAGGTATGTCTGATATGAAAGGTCACCAGAGCCACTACAGTGTCTCTTCATAGCTCACTACTGTCACTTCACTCTAGTCTTCACTTGAGTCTTCAGCAGCTACTTCTTCCACTTCTTTCAGCTCTTTTGCACTTGTATTCACCTCTTTCCAAGGCTAGAAAACTTTCCCAAAATCACACATACATTCCACAGAACACTTACAGAACAGTCTACAGAACAGTACCAGAACAGAAACAGTACAGAAACAGAACAGAAACAGAACAGAAACAGAACAGAAGCTCTACAGAAGACCTACAGAAGGTCATCAAAACTACATAATTCATTCTCAAACCATTCCAAACTCTCACAAAACATTCACCAAGCTTTCACAATATCTCATTCTTCATCAATCAATACTCCATCCCTCTTTACAGAAGACAATCAGAACAAAAACAGACCAAAACAGAACAAAACAGAAGGTATACAGAACCAATCAGAACCTATCAGAACATCACAGAACCATCAACAAACATCATGATCTTCCAAAACACTCTCAATATCATCCAAAACACTCTCAAACCACTTCCAAACCAACCAATCATCCCATAAAATCAATCATTCAGCTCTCAAAAACAACAAAAATCAGCCAAAAAACAAGTCATTTCAACACTCAACATATCCCCACACTTAATAAGGAAGCGTCCTCGCGACCTAGGAAAAAGGGAATACAAGTTCATTTCAAAGCTCAACTTTGATCTTCAATATCTTCATACAAAGAATCCATCCACCACGACCCCAACTTATAACCTGTTTCTGATATATAAAAATACAAAGAAAGGAAAACTCTTTTATACATTAACACCTCTTAGCAAACTAAAAATCATCACAAATTTATAAAGGATATAAGAGTTTGCTTCTTCTTCTTCTGCATCAGCTTCAACTCTCCAACCACGACCCCATCTCTACAAATCTCCAAAACATAGCTCGTACACAAGATCCAATAGGAAACCACCACGTTCGTTTGACATAAATAAACTCACAACACAAACACTAATACACAACACAACCATCTGAATGACTTCCTCAAAAAGAAGAGTTTGGCATTAAAAAGCTTGCACCATACATTGGAAAGGCATCAATGAAGATGATCCCTCTTAAAAGATTGATGTTGTCTGAATCGATCCATAGATAAGGATTCATCTACAAAGTTTTTAGGAGGATTTTGGAAAAATTGGAGACAACACATCCTTTCCAACAGGACCAGGTATCTGCTAGGCAAACAAAGGGCATGAAAATACAATATCTCCAACTGTTGAGAATCAATGCTAACATTGACATTCATGCACAACGTTGGGATAGGCTTTGAATCAGTATGGGAGTGCCTATGCATATACGCCAGGTACCAAGCAAAGTGAGCAGTTAATCTCACTGAGGGATCTGCAGACTGTGAATATTGTTGGGCAAAATGAACATAGTTTTGATAAGCTTGACTTGAAGCTGTCCATTCCCCTGGAATTACTGGCCAATTAATATGCGGTCCTGTAAGGCAATCATCCGAACTCCATCCCCTTCTTCTGGAAATCTGATTATCAAAACCGGCACAGTCACTAACCAACTGAGGTGGTTGAGATATGGAAGTACTAGGAGAGGGTAATGGAATAAGGGAAAGTGGATGTAGGGAAGGATAGGAAAAATCATAAAAGGAAGAAAAGGTTAAAGAAGGAGTGGCAGAAATTTGTAAGGAATCACTAAGGAACGGTGTTAACTGATAAATAGGAAAGGTGGAGGGTACATTAATGAGGGGTGAAGGACAGGGTGGAGAAGGGGAAAATACCCTATCCTCAATAAAGGAACAGTAAGTGAAAATAGGAATTTGAGGGGAAGATGAAGGTTGGAAAAGAAGTGGTAAAATTACTGTGGAATGAGTTTGACAAAGGGAGAAATATATAGCATAGCGGTGAGCCAATTGTTGGTAATAAAGGAGAGTAGGAACAGAAGGTCCCAGAAGAGATCGTCTCTGATAGGCATCAAAGAAAGTAGCATCAAATGGATTATGTTTGGAAAGATAAGTTAAGAGATCCATCCTCAGTTGGTTAGTACTCTGTACAAAGGTAGGAGCTGTGTTTTGTCTTTGATTTAGGACCACTGACTCAATCATGGGATGCCACGAATTATCCTGACAATCAGCCACTTTGGAGGAATAATTCTGGAACATATCAGCTATGCGCAACTCCAAATGATTGACATAGAGAACAGCCTGTAAGACCACATCCCCCACATACCATGCCATATCTACCTCATCTGGAATTAACAAATCTCCTCGGAGATACATGTATGACATTAGCATGGTGTCTGGCGTGACAGAATCTTCAAAGAGCATTCTGACTACCTCTGTCAACAACTCAGCAGACCAAGCCCCACTCCAGCCATCCTCTGGAAAAGGTAGATCCATCGTGGAAAGCTTCATATAGAAGACCAGCTTCTGTAAATGGTAGTGGACAAAGAAAGAATGGTCTGGTAAGACACAGTCCTGAAACTGTTCAAAGGTAGACCATAATAAGTCCATTCTGGACTGCAATCGTTCCACTTTGTCTTGGAAGAGAGGGCACAAAGTAGCCTGTCTCTGTAGGGCAGCCAAGTCCTGCTGTGAAAGAGAAGGAATTAATGAAACAGGAGGGCTTGGAGGAACAGAGCGGGACTTTGCAAGCTGATCGTGAAACTGCTGGATTTGGGAGGCTTGGTTGGCCACTGTGGATTTGGTGCACTGTACTGTGATACCGGGGGCATCTGTTGGTATAGATAAGGAACAGTCCCTGGGACTGCATTTGGTGGGTACATCATTCCTGGCACCAGAGGAGGTAAGACTCCTCTTCCTGTATTCATTGCTAATCTAGCTTCCACTTCATCGTACAGTCTTGCACCTTCTGTTGCAGCTTGCAAGGTGGCTGGTCTTTGTAGCTCCACAAACTTACGGACTTCTGGTTGTAATCCTCTGAGAAACACTCCCTTCTGAATGCCATCATCTAGATTATGGTTAGTCCATCTCTTCAGGATGGATTCCATTCGTGAGACATAGGCTTCCACTCTTTCTCCAGAGGACTGACTTAGGTTCATAAATTCCTCTCTCATCCGCTCTTCAAAACCTTCACGCCTGAATTTAGTGAGGAAGGCCAACTTCAGGTCGTCCCATGTGCCAAAAGTTCCTGCTGCTTGTCTCTCATACCACTGAAACGCCGCGCCCTTGAAAGTGGCGGGGAATATTGCTAACCAATGCTCAGGGGTTCTGGCATTGTTAGCCACACATGCTACCATAAACTCTGCTACATGAAGATCGGGGTCTTCATTGTACTCTCCCTTAAAAACTGGCAATGGGACTACATTCGCTGGTCTGTCATCAATATTTCCAGGACGGATCTGGCTTGGAAGTGGACCTCCAGCAGGAGGAGGAAGGGCTTGATGTGCCATTGGGACTTCTGTAAAGAGTTCCGCAAGGGCGTCAAAGGCGGCTTCTGCTGCGAGCTCGCTCTCGGCTCTGATTCTTGCTTTCTCTCTTCTCACGTACCTCTGGACTCGTTCTAACGCTTGCCTTTTTATTGCGTCATTCATCAGGGGGTTGGCTCCACTATGTTGTTAGTGCTCCACAGAGGGTTAACAGAAGGCTTCAGTCTCTGGAGGACTCTCTTGCCAACATTTCTTCTACTTCTTTCTTTTCAACGTCCCTAAATTCTGCTTTCATGCCACTGCACAGAGGAAGGTATTCGGTTCTGAAGGTGTCATAATGCATACGTCTGAGCATTGTGGTGGTGCCATCATCATAATAATGCCAGCTTCTGATGGTTTCAACAGTGTATGTTGTGAAAAACACTCTGTCTACCAACTTCCAGTGGGTTGCTAATTGAACAAACAGAAGATTATCAGTACACCAAGCATCCCATGTATCTTGCTGTTGAGCATCCACGAACAAATTCCAACTTTTTTCCTTCTTGTCTTTGTGAACCTCTACAGACCAAGACTCCTGAAGCTTCTTCACAATCTCCCACTTGATGTTGTCTGGAAACTTCTCAATGAATGCCAAATCTTCCATGGATGTTCATTCTCTCTGTTTCTGCTCTTCAGTTTGTTCCCAAACAGTTTGCCACCAAGATGCAAGTTTCTGCTGCTTCAACAGGAAGAGGAAACTGTCCACCACATAGAGCATGCATCATGATGGTGATATGTTTCCGCCATTGTGGGATGAACTTCTTATGAAAAGTGGCTTTGATTATGAGAAATTCCAACTCTTCAGTGGAAGAAGGAATTTTACAGACATCCATTGAATTCTTCTCTTCTTGGCAATGCCAATTCCTTCATTTTCAGCCTCTTTTGGTGCTTGTTGATGGCAAGTTTCCCCGGCTGCGCACCAAAAACATGGAGCCCCGAGAGGAACACCAAGGAAAAGAGAATTCTCTTGCAAGAAAATCTATCTTGTAACATCAACAAGCTTGTTTTTCATGTTTTATATGATCATAATGAAGAAAAGAACACCAGGCACAACAAATCTTCATGCAGCATCATGTAAATCTCCCACGGTTTTTAATAGAATCAACCATATTCTTCAACATCTTCATAAAATCCATCAATATCACAAAGAAAACAAAGAAGTACACCATCTTTGAATGGAAATACATCACATAGTATTCACCTTCAATATCTTCATAGTCTTCTCTCTCAATCTCTCATATACAATCACTCTGTTTCAGTAGAATTGGCTATCTCTGACTCTCTTTCTGTCTCTCCATCAATAATACATCATATCCTCACTACAATCTCTCAAAATTACTCTCAATAATCACTCTTAGGTCGTGGATACCCCTCCCAAGAGGTATGTCTGATATGAAAGGTCACCAGAGCCACTACAGTGTCTCTTCATAGCTCACTACTGTCACTTCACTCTAGTCTTCACTTGAGTCTTCAGCAGCTACTTCTTCCACTTCTTTCAGCTCTTTTGCACTTGTATTCACCTCTTTCCAAGGCTAGAAAACTTTCCCAAAATCACACATACATTCCACAGAACACTTACAGAACAGTCTACAGAACAGTACCAGAACAGAAACAGTACAGAAACAGAACAGAAACAGAACAGAAGCTCTACAGAAGACCTACAGAAGGTCATCAAAACTACATAATTCATTCTCAAACCATTCCAAACTCTCACAAAACATTCACCAAGCTTTCACAATATCTCATTCTTCATCAATCAATACTCCATCCCTCTTTACAGAAGACAATCAGAACAAAAACAGACCAAAACAGAACAAAACAGAAGGTATACAGAACCAATCAGAACCTATCAAAACATCACAGAACCATCAACAAACATCATGATCTTCCAAAACACTCTCAATATCATCCAAAACACTCTCAAACCACTTCCAAACCAACCAATCATCCCATAAAATCAATCATTCAGCTCTCAAAAACAACAAAAATCAGCCAAAAAACAAGTCATTTCAACACTCAACAGAGTCGGACAATTAAATTGTCCCTGTAGCCTGCCTCAGCAAATCGCTTTATGAAGAGAGTCTTAAGAGCTGCGAAGGAAGCCTTCTCACCTGGATCGAGGCCAGTAAACCAAGTACGACCCTTCTCGCCCATGCAAAGCCCAAAGGCTTGAGCCTGCTTGGCATCGCCTATAAGGTTATTGGCCTCACAAACTTGCTCAAATTGCTCTATGAAGCTGTATGGGTCGTCGCCAGCACGATACTTATCAATTTGCTTGGCCACTAGGGGAACTTTGGCTTGGTCTCATTGGGCAGGTGTATTACCCATCCCAGTAAGCAGTGTTTGAGCCATGTGAGCTCCCACAGTGAGCAAGTCGGTATGATCAAAGAGCCTGCGTTGGACGAGGTCCGTTAAAGTATTACTGCCTCGTCCGTTAAAGTATTACTGGATGATCCTAATGTTCCAGCATTCAGCAACATGTGCTTGATCCCATCCAGTTCGGTTTTCATGTTCAAAAGTTCTTGCTTTGTGTCCATGGTGTGTTCGAGGATCTTGCTAAAAGTACTAGTTCCTTGGTCTTTGAGGATCATGAGTTTTTGCTCAAGGTCTGCTGGGGAGAGTCGAGCACAATCAAAGCGTGCAGCTATTTGGTAGCTATCCAAGGACTCTCGTACATCTTGTGGAAGAGAGTCTAAAAATGTTGCTTCATCCATTGTGAAGGTTGTTGGGACAGTAAGAGGCTCGGGGCTAGGGCTCCGCTCCCTAGGAGGAGAGAGGATCACCTTGCCATTTCGCAAGCGCATACAACTAAATCAATGAGAGGTTAACCTAGGTCTTAGCAATGGTCCTCAGTGAATGATGGTTCAAATGTTTCAGAACGTCCGAATTGGTTGTTTTGTTGAGTTCTTGAGTGGGAGTGAAAAGTACCTGAAGGGTTCTATCAATATTGGTCAAATACACATATTCTCTTCATCGTTTCCATTTTTAAAGAAAAACACATGAAGTATGAAATCAAGCTTTCTTCCTTTCAAATACAATGTGCATGGGGACAAGCAATTCCGCCAAGTATCACAACCAGGTCATGATGACAATATGGCAAGTAAGGACGGCACTTGATACCAATACTTAAAGCAAGAGGTTCAAATTTAGAATGTGAGTAAAAAAAGTAGGAGTGAAGCTTAAGGCATAGGTTAAGAGACTATGGGTGAGAATGTTAGTGAGAGTTAAGAGAGGATGAGTGAGTAGGAATGAGTGAGAGATGAGTGTAGAGAAGTAAGTGGGGGATTAGTGAGAGAGGAGTATGAGTGAGGGGTGATTGGTGCAAGTGATAATTAGGGTTTGTGAGGGATTAGGGTTGGGGTGGTACTAGTGAGTGATAAGAGGTGGTGCAAGTGAATAAAGTGCTAGGTGGGTGCGAATGAGGTGGTGCGAATGAGTATGACCTAGGTGGTGCGAATGAGGTGGTGCGAATGAGTATGACCTAGGTGGTGCGAATGCGAATGAGGTGGTGCAAATGACCTAGCGAATGAGTATGACCTAGGTGGTGCAAATGCGAATGAGGTGGTGCGAATGCGAATGAGGTGGTGCGAATGAGTATGACCTAGGTGGTGCGAATGAGGTGGTGCGAATGCGAATGAGGTGGTGCAAATAAGGTGGTGCGAATGAGTGTGACCTAGGTGGTGCGAATGAGGTGGTGCGAATGAGTATGACCTAGGTGGTGCGAATGCGAATGAGGTGGTGCGAATGCGAATGAGGTGGTGCGAATGAGGTGGTGCGAATGAGTGTGACCTAGGTGGTGCGAATGAGTGTGACCTAGGTGGTGTGAATGAGGTGGTGCGAATGCGAATGAGGTGGTGCGAATGAGTATGACCTAGGTGGTGCGAATGAGGTGGTGCGAATGAGAATGAGGTGGTGCGAATGAGTGTGACCTAGGTGGTGCGAATGAGTATGACCTAGGTGATGCGAATGCGAATGAGGTGGTGCGAATGAGTATGACCTAGGTGGTGCGAATGAGGTGGTGCGAATGAGTGTGACCTAGGTGGTGCGAATGAGTGTGACCTAGGTGGTGCGAATGTGAACGACCTAGTGTGAATGAGGTGGTGCGAATGCGAATGACCTAGTGCAAATGAGGTGGTGCGAGTTGTAAGATTGTGCAAACCCTAGGCGGTTCAAGGATGGTGGTGTGAGTAAGTGAGGTGGTGCGAGTTGATGTGTTAGAGCAAGGGTGAGAGAAAAAAAAAAGAGAAAAAAAATATATATATATATCTCTTTCCTATTCCCCTACCGACCCTTCTGGCCGACTTCCCTACTTATTCTCATTAATCCGCTTCTCCTTCTCAACTGCTTCCACTTCCCTTCTCTCCTAGTCTTCTTCCTCAACTTCTCATATTCTCCTACGCTTCCTCTTCTTCGTACTCTTATCTTCTTCTATCCCCTTCTTCTTATTCTTCTTATTCACCTTCTTCTTCTTACTCTTGGAACACTTCTCTTCTTCTATCCCCTTCACCTTCTACTTACACCTCTTTTTCCCTTCATCTACCTCACCTTCTTCCCCTCTTTCTTCCACTTCTCTTATTCTTCTTCCTCACTCCTTCTTACTTTCTTCTTCTCTTGTTTTTCTATCCTCCTCTTCTTCTTCTTCTTCTTCTATCGTTCTTCTATCTCATTCCTTGCATCTTCTTCTTCTTCTTCTTCTTCTTCTTCTTCTTCTTGTATTCTTCTTCTCTTCTTCTTACTCTTCTTCTTCTAGCTCTCTTCCTCACTACCTCTTGCCCTTCCTTTTTCTCTATTTCACCCTTTTTTTCATCTATCTCTTCTTCTTCCCAACCATCTTCTATCTACTTCTTCTTGGCCTTCTTTGCTTTCTCCTTCCTCTACCTCACAAGCCAAGAACTTTAGAAGACGAGTACAAAGGCAAGCAGTATATTTGGTTAGATCTCAACCATAAACATGTATGTAACCAATGACAAAAGCAAGAACGATGAACCCTCATCTCCCAACGTTCCCACACAAGATGTCCAACAACAAGAAGAGCGCTTTGAGTTTTGAGTTTTGAGTTTTCTTGTGTTTTTGTGTTTTTGAGTTTATGGCTTGTGTTTTCTTCTATTCTACCCTATTCCAATCTCAATCCAATAAACCGGTTCCTTCCGATTTGGCCCTTCCTAACCTAGCCGCATGGGTTTCGGAAGCTAGCCACAAAAGCGGACGATCGGAACCACATCGATCCTATCCACGCCCATGCACAAGCCTCCTATTCCGCCACATGGTGGGAGTGTGAGAACCTCGGCAGTTGCACCATCCTAGGTCCCGGCAACGGAACCAAAATGTTGAGGCAAACGCACCAACAGTCGGGACTTTGGACGGACTTCTATTATTTCAGAAGCTGCAACTCACGTTGGCGACAATCTCTCACCTTGTCTCTCACGCTCCGCTCTAACTAACCAAGCATTCTCCTCTCCAACCCAAGGAAGCAAGAACACAAGACTAGCTCGAGTTGTAGTGAACTCACCTAACTTACCTTTCGAAGGCTTGAAGATAGTTCCACGACCACGGTCAACACGATCCGATGCCGTCGCTCCTTCGCATCCACCACCAAGCACACCAACGAGTCGAAGAGCTAGTAGAGACGACGAGAAAAGCAAGAAGACGACGAAGAGCTTCACCTTCCCTCAGTCCCTCGCTCAACACACCTCTCACTCTCTCCCTCTCAGTCACTCTCAACACAATGGAAGCAAGATGATAGAATAGAAAGATTGAATGGTTGCACTGCTCTCCGCAGCATGAATGCGCCAAAGGGGGTGAATACAACTGAAACCTCCCACCCTTATATAGACATAGAATTAGGGTTAGGGTCTGCGCCCCTTTTGCGTTTAGGGTTAGGGTTAGGGTTTGCGTCCCTTTTGCGTTTAGGGTTAGGGTTAGGGTTTGCGCCCCTTTTGCGTTTAGGGTTTCCACAACTGTGAATTAGGGTTTGCACCCTCTTTGGGCATCCTACCCACATAGTGGGCTTTAGGCCGATCAATCCTTGAAACATGCTTGAACCTTAGCCTAAATAGACCAAGCCTACACTATTCTAATCACAATTACATGTGCGCAACCCACGCAACACATGCGGGTGCGACAAATACAACTACGGGTGATAAATACAATGTGCACGGGAGTGAGCCCGGCTCTCACAAAATAATACAACCATGATAGTCTGATGATGTCCATGAGTAAAAAGTAATACACAAGTGCCCAAAGTAATACAATGAAGCTCCACAAAATAGTAATCCACCAAAAAATAGTATCCAGCACTTGCGCTTTCTGCAGCCTTCTCAAAATACCGTTAACACCGCGTGATTTCGCAAATCACTTTTCTTTATTTTTCTTTTTATAAATTCTCCAAAACTAACTAAAACATCACTTGTCTTTTCTTTTAAATGACATTTAGTTCTATTTTTTTAGGATAATATCTATAATATAATATAATATATATATATTCCCCCAAGAATCCAATATTTTTGGACCATTCAAACTATACACATTTATACTAGTGATTAATATGGCTCATAAGTCCCGTTCACATTGTACTTTTTGTGAAGGGTGGCTATGGTCCTTATCAATCCGAGAAAAATGTCAAATTTATGACTCTCAAAATTTTTAGATATATTTTTAATTGAATGAAAATTATTAGCTATTAATGCTAGTCAGTTTTTACCTTAGTTAGTCTTTAATTAGTAATCTTACTAACTTATTGATTGACTAACTAACTTTTGAACTAACCAACTAACTTTTATTGTGTGGAAATATTACAAAAGATGCCTTCGTCTCTAATGCTATCTCGTTCTCATGTTCGCTGCTCTCCTTCTTCATGCCAAGCAAGTTGGCCTTGATGATATGAGCCTCTGGTGTCTCCTTCCAGTCAACTTGAATGTTCATCATGGTCGCAACATCTAGCAGTTCACCGAGGCCAACAAGGCCACATAAGTTTTTGCTTGGGAAGTCCCAAAGGAAAGAGTCAAGGTGGAAGGGGTTGAAGAGGCTAAGGTCTTCCACTCAGCTGAGCCTTTGCTAGGGATTGCAAGGACAGAGGTTTTTACTGCACATTAGCAGAGAATAAGACAATAATACTTGGCCCTTTTTCAGCTAGGAAAAATCGTCACATAGATGGATCTCGAGCCTCTGCATTGGGCCTCTCCACAGTAGCCCGCTTAGCCCTAGCTCTAGCCTCACTTGCAGCTCTACTTGAATGATCAAAACGAAATACAAATGACGAATTAGAAGGCCGTTGAAGGTGCTATTAGAGATATAGGAATGATGTGTCAAGAATCGCGTGGTGGAGGGGGTTGCTCAAGATGCTGCGCCGAACACACACAGAATGCACAAGGAGAAGCTCACTCAAGAGACAAGAAGAGATATGGAGGCCAAAACGTTTTCTTGCTGATTTCTTCTTCTTCTTCCACACTCTTTACAATGTACACAAAGTATAGATAAGATACAACATAAAAGGAAAGTGGCCTACTAAGTCAAACAATGCATAACCGACTACACTAGTCGAATGGCGCTATAACTATGCCAGCTGTAAATAGGTGTAACAACCTGAATATAATAAGTAATGAGTCAGTGGCCATGTGAGAGTCATAATGACCACCGACGTGCTAAGTGTAGACGTGTGGACCCATCTAACCAGGCGGTCCATCATCCATGTCCACATGTGTTGAGCTTGCCATCTCAACACTCCCCCTCAAGCTCAACTGCATCTCTGCAACTCCAAGTAAGCTTCGAAACTTTTGAAGCTTCTCTGTACCCAATGCCTTCGTGAAGATATCAGCTATCTGATCCTGTGTGCTGACATACACCAAGTCAATCTCACCTGCTAGTACCTTCTCTCTCACAAAGTGGTAGTGTACCTCAATATGTTTTGTCCTGGCATGGAACACAGGGTTCCTAGCCAACTGTATACTGCTCATGTTGTCACAATAAATGACAACTGGACCTTCCACTTGGACATCCAAATCAGCCAATAGCTTTTGCAGCCATACTACCTCACATGCTGCAACAGCAGCACCTCTATACTCAGCCTCTGTACTCGACAAAGCAACTGTAGATTGCTTTTTGCTGCTCCATGCAACTGCTGCACTACCAAGAGAGAACATGTATCCGCTGGTAGATCTTCTATCAGACATACTACCAGCCCAATCTGCATCTGTGTATCCAAACACCTGTACATCTGTACCTGCCTCATAGAAAAGTCCATAATGTAATGTGGACTTCACATATCTCAATATGCGTCTGACTGCATCCAAATGTGGCTTTCTAGGTACTTGCATAAACTGACTCACAAGACCAACAGCATAGCTCAAGTCTGGCCTTGTAATGGTCATGTAGATCAAACTCCCCACTATCCTCCTGAACATAGTAGGGTCTTCTATCTCATCCCCAACATCAGCACTCAGCTTTACATTCTGCTCCAACGGGACTGAAAGTGGTTTGCATGCAGTCATACCATACTTGGACAACATATCCAAGCCATACTGTCTTTGGGACAGCCATATACCATCATCACATCTGATCACCTCAATGCCAAGGAAGTACCTTAGCTCACCTAAATCCTTCATCTCAAACTTCATCTTCAAATAGCCCTTGACTTCAGCAATCCCACTATCACTATCACCTATAATAATCAAGTCATCCACATAGATGACTATGATGACCAAACCTGCATCTCCCTTTCTCACATAAAGTGAGTGATCAGCATCAGAAACATAAAATCCAATATTGACAAGATACTCTCTGATCTTATCAGACCATGCTCTAGGTGCTTGCTTGAGCCCATAGAGTGCCTTCTTCAACCTGCACACATACGTGGGATGCTCTAAATCTTCATAACCTGCTGGCTGATCCATATACACTTCTTCCTGCAAATCACCATGCAAGAAGGCATTCTTTAAATCCATTTGCTGCAACCTCCAACCTTTGGCTGTTGCCAAAGCAATCACACATCTGACAGTTGCCATCCTAGCAACTGGACTGAAGGTTTCATCATAATCTATGCCATATGTTTGGGCATAGCCTTTTGCAACCAGCCTAGCTTTGTACCTGCTAATAGAACCATCTGCATTGTGCTTAATCTTATAAACCCACTTACATCCAATAGCTTTCTTTCCCTTCGGCAATGATACTAGATCCCAAGTCTTATTGGCCTCTAATGCAGCCATCTCCTCATCCATTGCTGCATCCCAATGAGCATGACCAACAGCCTCCTTAAAACATGTGGGCTCAACATCCTCAACTAGTTTCACCATATAAGCATAATGGTGAGCTGCATAACCCTCAAAACCAAATCTTTTAACAGGGTATCTCACCCTGCTAGACCTGCGTACCACTGGATCACTCAATGGAGTCTTTGCATTAGCCCGTGCTCTCTGCACACCTGGAGTTCTCACTGAAGGAATACCAAGCTCATCATCTAAGCTCTCTGAGCCACTGGAGTCTCCATCAAGAACTGCATCAATGCCTTCTGACACTTTATTCTTTCCTTTGTCTTTACCTGTAGTGCTACTAGATGCACCTGAAGATGTAGAGGTACTCCTTAGTCTCCCAGACCAAGGACTACTAGATGATGTCTCTGGTCCACTAAGAGTCTGTGATTCTTGCTTTTCAGCCTGCACATGAGTGTCATGATCATCATCAACATCAAATGCATCACCACTAGATGCATACCAGCTGCTCATTTCATCAAATATGACATCCCTGCTCACTCTGAACTTACATGTGACAGGGTTGTAACAGCGATACCCTTTCTGCTCTAAAGAGTATCCAATAAAGACACACTTTTCAGCCTTTGGATCCAGTTTCTTCCGCAACTCATCTGGCACATGAACATACGCAATGCAGCCAAATACTTTCAAATGTGAAACATCAGGCTTCTTACCTGTAAAACATTCTTCGGGGGTCATACCATGAACTGCAGCTGTGGGAGTTCTGTTCATAATATAAACAGCAGTATGAACAGCCTCAGACCAAAAATGCTTAGGCATATTCTTTTCAGCCATCAAGGCACGTGCAACTTCTGCAATATGCCTGTTTTTCCTTTCTGCAACCCCATTTTGTTGTGGGGTATACCTGCATGTGAACTGTCTCTTTATCCCATGAGACCTCAGAAAATCACTGAACTCATTTGAGAGGTACTCTCCCCCTCCATCTAACCTCAGGCACTTTACTTTCAAGCCTGTTTCTCTTTCAACTGCAGCCTTGAAAGTTCTAAAGTGCTCAAACGCTTCACTCTTTTCCTTCATAAAATATACCCACAGCTTTCTAGAACAATCATCAATGAATGTGATGAAGTATGAACTACCTCCAAGAGATACATTTTGTGTAGGCCCCCAAATGTCTGTATGCACAACATCAAGGATATTTCTGCTTACATCTCTATCATGTGAAAAGGGTTGTCTTGCCTGCTTACCAAACTGACATGCTTCACATACCTTCTGAAATTCTGCAACTTTAAATGTAGGCAAACCTGTAACCAACCCTTTGGACTGCATTAATTTCAGCCTTTGTACATTTGCATGTCCAATGCGTTTGTGCCAAATTTCAATGTCTGCAACAACACCTTTTCCTTTGGCATACATAGCAGCATTCATAGTAGGAATTCCAGCATCTAGAGTGAACATACGTCCAACTCTACTTCCCTTTGCTACCAACCTGCACTTGTCATTGAAGTCTTCTACAAAGCAGCCCTTTGCATTAAATCTGACTTGCAGCCCTTGCTCTACCATTTGACCGACTGACACCAAGTTCTTTGTAATAGATGGCACATGTAATACATCTGAAAGACTCTTTGTCTTACCATCATGCAAGGACAAGGGAACTTTTCCAATGTGTGAAATTGGGTGGCATGAGTCATCACCCGTCTGCACATAACCTGCATTCTGCAAATCCTGCATCTCTCCAAACCATTCTGCATGGCTGGTCATATGATTGGATGCACCTGAATCAACATACCAAACATCTTCATGTGTTCCCTTTCCTGTAACAGCATTCAGCATATGCTGCATAACGAACAAACGTTCATTTTTGTCTTCATTCTGTCGTGAAGACGATGCATAGTTTCCTTGCTGCAACTTACCACTGCGGATATCATCTCTCTTAGCATAACATTGGGCTGCAATATGACCTGTTTTGCCACAGTAGTGGCACACAATACCAGAGTTGTTAGAACCTCTGTTCTGCCATCCACCTCTTCCTCTAAAGCTCCCCCTGCCTCTAAAGTTACCACGACCTCCTGAAACCTGCATATCGCCAAATTGCTGATTCAATCTGTTTTGCTGGTTGTCACTACCACGTCCTGTACCACGGCCTCTTGAAGAGAACCTGCCACGTCCCCTTCCAGAACTGGAGTAGAAAGCTTGGACCTGTTCACCACTTCTTTCAAATGTCTCACTCTGCATGTTGATCTCTTCAGTGATCATAAGGGAGACCAATTCATCGAAATCTGGAAATGGCTTTCTGACATATACGGAAGTTACAAAAGACTTCCAAGCCTTTTCATTGTTAAGTCCACCCAAGGTAGACGACACCAAATCATCATCATCGGGCATTGCATCAATCGCTGCTAATGCATCTGCAATGCTTCTTACTTTCAGTTCATACTCATTGATAGACATCTTCCCTTTCTTCAATGTATTCAACTCTTGCTTGAGTTGAATCTTTCGTGCCTTTGTATTTACAGAAAACATACTTTCAAGTATGGTCCAAGCTGCATATGCATTCTCTGCATTTCTAATGTGTCCCAGCATGTTATTGTCAATTACTGCAGACAACCAATACATGACCTTCTTGTCTTTTGCATTCCATTCCTTTCGTGCCTTTGTCTCTTCTACAGTTGGAGGATCACTCACCTCCGGCTCCTTTTCTTCACCTGAAACGAACTCGTAGAGGCCTTTTCCAATAAGGAAGTTCGTGACACGAAACTTCCATGATGGGTAGTTGTTCTTGTCGAGCTTCTCAATGATGGGGCTTCCACTGTTCTCTGCCATTATCACAAAACTAATACCAAACAGCAAGCAAATCTTCTGCAACCCTTGACCTGTAGTGCACAGCAATACACCAGACAGCCTTTTTTACTGTCTGCTCAACAATACATGCAATCTGCAACCAGTTTGCAGATAAACCTTGTGTTTACTCACTGATAAACACCTTTGAACTTACAGATCTGAAATCTGTAACCTGCGCACCCACGTTCGGTCAATGCAATCGAAGTCACAGTGTACCCTGAAACTGCTGTCTGCAACCTTGCGGCTCTAAAACGGGCCCTGAAACAGCCTCAAATGCCCAAAATCTTTTGAACCTATAGAAAATGAAAGGAAATTAGTAGTTAAATGAAAGGAAAGGAAAACAATCTTTTGAACCTATAGAAAAAACAAAAACATAACGATATTTCAAACATACTAGAAAAAACAAAACCGTATTTCTTTTGAACAAACGGCATATTTTGAATGGACGAGGAATGACATATTTTTCCATAATTATTTAGATATGAAGAGACATGTACCAACCCTTCTACATGCTATATAGCATGTTTTTTCATTTCAATTATTTTTTAAGTATTATTAATGTTTATTCATTTTTAAATTTATTGATTTTATTTATTTATTTGAACTAATATTAAGAAAAATAATTGAAAATAATCATTCTTACACGTAAAAGAGATAAACTAGCTTTTTAATTTTTTTAAAAAAATATAATTACGAAGTATAGCATGTTATTTTCATGAACAAGTGTAGTGTAGTTGAATGATAAAAATGCATTGTTCTTATCAACATCAATGGATGCTATGCAAAAACAATCATAGGGTATCCTTTAGGACATCTAAAAAAAGGAAAACTATGGCTTCTAAAAAAACATCATTAAAATTCTTTGTTGCAACTTGGTACGGCATAGAGAAATTCAAATCATCTTGGGCAACTGAATGTGAAAGCATCATTGGAACACTAATTATGTATGCATCCCGTGGTATAGCCACAATGCAACATCATGCTGTCATCTCACAAAAGAATGATTAATCTACAGAATAAATACAAGTAGCAATGGCTTTGTCAAGCACTATTCTCATCCTTGCATGCCAATAACACAGAGCCAACATGATGATAACGAAATGTCGACCATGTCTTGCGAACAAAGATAGAAACAAATACGTGATCTCATTGTTACCAACCTATACACAATGAATTCTCAAAGTAAAGATGTTACAGCTTCAACTCTTGAGCATCATTGACACATCCATCTCGATCTCCAAAATGACAACAGTGATTGCGAATGGAATCTTGGACCGTCGATTGATTCTCGACAACCCTCTAGTCTCTTGGAATGATGCATCACTTTTGTGGCCATCTACTAGAATTGACTTGACTACATCTGACATTGCGGATATGTTTGCTTTCAATATGCTACATAATCCACTAATCCAAAAGTACGTGGCTATAGAAAAACATCCACATCCAAGGACATGGCTTTGCATCCTCAACAGGAAATCCATTGAAAGGATTCTAGAGCTCCATCATGAAAGCTCTTCATTCGACCCAATGCTCCAAGCAGAACATGAGAATGAAAGAGGTTACAATTTGCTCGACAATATAGTTGAGCCAATATGCATTTCAAAGAGCTGATCAACACGAATTTCCATGTATCATATCACGGAATAATAATTGTGCAGTAGAAAGAACAGCTATGTTTAGGACAGACGACTTGCCTGTAAGAAGCTCACTCTACCTAGATATCACCTTGGAAAATGCAATGTTTTCATTCCTATTCCCACTTGGCCATGGCACCTACGATGGCAACATCTATCTTAGTGAATACATCAAGATGTGGACGTCAACCTTGTTCTCTATATATACCTTACACAAACCTTACATCTTGATTCTATACCAACTAAAACAAGCTATCTTGATCATGAACATCACAAGCACAACTTTCCTATAAAGGGATATCAACAACTATAGGCATGTAAACAAGAACAATTACAATGAGGAGGTCGTTAGGCACTTTCTCCGCTACAGTGTTTCCACTTCAATACCAAGATCCCCATCTTGGCACTAGGGTAACTTGAAGGACCTTATCACAATGGTTGACATATATATCATGCCTCATTTCTTCCTTACATTCATTGTAGATGAGGTCACCAATAAAAGGTGGGCCAAGATCAATAAGTAAGAATGCATTGCAAAGGAGTTCAATCCCGAGTTCTCATGGAAAGACTACCTGTTGAGTGCGCCATCCTCTTTCACACTAAGTTCCACATTTTCTTCAACCAATACATTATTGGCAAAGTTGTTGCATTGGGTACATCCAGCACCATGTCATTAGATATGAGATCCAACATAGGGGCTCTTTACATGCACATGTGATCCTATGGTTACATGAAGCAAATGTTGCAAATACGACAAATTATATATACATGTATATTCCATCCAATGATGATCAATACAATTCGATAATAGAATATAGAGCCCTCGTCATGGCAAAGCAAATTCATAGATGCCATCATGCCTACTATACAAGTAAAAGTAATGGCCATGGTAAATGCAAGTATGGATGTTATGGATTTTTGTATGCCTCACGTGACAATCTGGAACCAACAATAGACCCTGAAACTCAACAATACATCTACTATTGCCTTGGAGATGAGCATTGAAATGTTGTGCCATATCACCCAATGGCATTGCTCCTTAGGGGATCACACATGAATATTCAACAAGTAACAAACTCTTCCATCTCTTACTACCTGCTCAAGTACACAATGAAGACCGAGTTGATAAAAAAGTTAAACATCCAGACAGAAGATGCCAAGAGACTAGGATTGCAAGACTTAGACTCAAACAAGCAAAAAGTAATTTCGACTGCAATATTGTGCAAGCTAGTGTCACCCACCAAAGCAGTATTAAATTGCATGCAGACTTCAATAATCACATGAAGCAAGTCTATCGAGTACATTGATAGCTCCCTTACACAAATACGATATTAGAAGCTCACAAGGACATAGAATATCATCATGCACCCTCATGTAGACCTTTACTGTGCTTGTCCATTGAGCTTAGAACATGTAACATTCTATCACTACCACAAAAACTACAAAATCACCAAAACCACCACTACATCTGATCTTGAATCCACTCTTTGCAATGCTTATGGCGATATTGTGGAGTAGCATATGAGACTGGTACGATTCATCAATTTTCACCCATGCCACCAAATTAAAGATTTCAACACATTATTGCAATGAACAATGTTTAGGTTAGAGAGTGAACTAATGTGTTGAGAACTCGACATGATTATACTACATTGATGCCAGCTTGGTCTCATGGTCAATGAGGAAGACCTCAAAATGTTTATCACAGACTACACACAAAGAAACTTGCTCATCTCGAACCCACCAACTAATGAACATGATCATTCAAAAGATCCATTTCATCAAAGACAACCTAGTGACATTCACAATACCTCCAAAGCTTCTGACTGTGAATGTAGTGTCGCATCATATATAGATAAGTATGTTACAACTCATGAAAGAGTTGTGAACAATTCTTGATAGTACTCTAACAACATAATAACAAGTTTTCTACAACCACCTCATTGATGCAGCATACAGTCTATACATCGTCAATGGTATACTAGGTAATGGAAAGAGATTCCTCATGTGTTACTATAGTTACAACCTCATTACTAGGAGTAAGAGCATACTACTAATAGTAAGCATATGTGCAACTACAATTAGACTATGCAGCCTATCCACCATGGTCCACTACCAACTCAAGATACCAATACGTGCACAACAATATTTAGTACATTTGCAAGAGATGAACGAACACTACATTTCAATAAGAGAAGCTAATGCAATCATCATCGATGATATGTCCATGTTGACAAGGACAATGTTCGATATAATAGTGCACCAAATAGTGAGTGTCTGCTAAGGCTCATTGCTCAATAGATTCAACAAGAAGCTTTGATACTATTTGACGATCTTGCACAGTTATCGCCTATTTGCAACCATCAAACCAAGTTCTGCGAGCAATGTCACATCACCTCCTTATTGTACTGGGCACATGGAAAGCAACACACTCGACACACACATGACCTAACATTCCTATAGTTTTTACAAGTGATCAAGCATAATTGTCTAGGAAAGTGAGAGATACATGAAAGCTTACATTAGTGCTGCACGATCGATGAGAATGACATCCTATATTTCATTGATTTAAAAAAAACAATCATATGCACACATAAGGAAGATGTTCACAACTACAATAAGCAGGTTCTACACAAATACTACATAGCCAAACAGATCCACACAATCAAAGTTTAGATGAATGCAAACAATGAGCCAACATTACAGACCTTGCTACATGACAAGAACTTCCACGAGATAAAGAAGATAGCAGTTGGGGTGACTGCAATGATAGTTGAGAATATTGACCTTAGCATTGGTACAACAAACATTGCAATGTGTAAGATCAACCGTATTGACACATCAAACAACAAAATGATATCAGGAATACAAGTTATGATCCAGTCAACAAACCAACAACTCCCCCTGCAAAGCATAGCAAGCACCAATGCAAGGCACTAAATATCAAGTGGTACCATAAATCCACGTTCTCATTGATACTCGAATACACGATCATTGGTCACAAATTGCAAGGAGCCACAGTCAACCAAAAAGCACTTCTACACATAAGAAGTGTGTTTGTGCCTAGGCTAGTCTATGTAATGGTCTCTTGCATAGCCAAAATAAAAAATTTGCGTATTATCAGCCTTCCATATCCATCGGCCTTTGCTTCAACACCTTTTTTGACACTATGACTCAAGTAGAGAAACAACACAGCTCAACAAAAAGCAAACAAAGATTAAACACAACACATTCCATCACATAACAATCTCATACACTTGTTGTAGTAAGTAATAAAGCAATCTTCTAAACCTTATTTCAAATGTTGTTTGTTAATATACTAATGTGTTTTTCTAATTTTATTCTCCTACTAATAGATTTATTAATATACTAATATGCTTTCCTCATTTTCTCCTTTATAGATACACGTCACTTGTCAAGGCAAATATGACTTCATACAAGGTACACACAATCCAAACAATACCTGTTATGTTTAAAAATAAAAATACATTACTTACCCTAACCACATTGACCTATGCGCGTAGATGTTCCAGTTATACATTCAAAACCAAAGGAACACCAAGTGCCAAATCGAGAACTATCCTGCAAATACATAGAATCACTGGTATGTAATGACAAACCCGATGAGAATAGTAGACGTCACTGGGAAAAAGCCATCAACATACATTAATGGCTTCATAATGTACAAATACCTCCAAAAATTAATGGCCACATCCACTCAAATTCTTGACACCGAACAACATCTTGCATCAAATGACAAGATCACAACAGGTACACAACCTCCTACAAACTTTATAATCTTCATTTTTTCTTGAAACAACAATGCTAACTCATATGCACTTAACATGAAAGACTCCTCAAAGACATACTTGATAGACTCAAACTTGAGTATGAAGACTCACTTGACAATCCGCTACAAACAAGCACATCCCAAGCACTTTTGGACACAAGAATAAATGGCATCAAAGCATACCTAGTTGAGCTACTATACTACAAATTTAGCATCTCATTCAAATAGTTGGTAGAAGTCACGCAAAAAGAAGGCAAGGACATACTAGAAGATTATATGAAAAAGAACCACTACAATCACGATCATGAAAATCTTGTAATAATGATTGAGAAGGTCACATACCTATTGAGCAGAGAGGTATATACCCAAAAACACAATTCCAACTCCGATCCACTTAGCAACATAAACTATGTAACAAGCAATTTTTCGAACACGACTTCTTTTCAAACATTTTAAATAATAATAATAATACTACTACTCTCACATAGAAATGTAGACATAAGCAAACTAAGAAGAAACCAAACTTTTGCAAGTGCTAAACTTGTAGCCTCAACCACTGCAAGTACTACCACGAGCTCAAGTACTTCCATATCATCCAACACCATCTGTAACCAAAACCCACAAGCTGGTCCAGAAGTGCCAATGTAGAGATACAAAAGCAAGTACTTCATCTATAGCATAAGATCTAAGAAAAACAACAAGGAGTATGTAGGACAAACGATCAATGTCAAGAAAAGAATCCAACAACATCAAAGAATTTGCGTCAAGAATATGAAGAAAGACATAAAAACATTTCAGTTGTTTGAGGATAACTTCCACGTTAACATAGAAGCAATAGTTGATAGCATAGACAAGGCTAGGAATTTTAAGCAGACCACCATCCATAAGAAAAATACAAATGTGACAAGGTACAACAACCTTTGACACCTAGCAAGATGTAAAAAGTATTATTTTTTGAAGAGAATAAACCTCATTTAACACACCAAACAAAATATGATGTTCAAACTCATGATCATTGACTCAAACTATATAAGTATACATATTCTTCTTTTGATATTCTCCATGTACTTAAACAATGATAAATCTTACCTACAAACATACTTCACTTTAAAACACGTCACATGTCTAAACACCATCAATAAAATTGCTACATAACAAACATGCAAGAATTGCATATGGAACTTCTTACTCCTTTACTTAGCTGCACCTGTCAACCTAGTTTTTTCTGGTATCCAATTTGACATCTTCCATCGATCATCCAATACTACTCAATTCCACTATCTTTCAAGTTTTCCATCCATCTTTCTTAGGTCATATCTATTTCTAGCACTTAGTTTGATACAATGTGATCAAGAAAATTCAAGGAGACACCACAAAAAGTAGTAGTCACATCATATCGGCTATCATTTACTAGCCGTTCTTCTAGTATGACATGATCAAGCAAATTTGAGGAGACACCGTAGATAGTAGCTACATGATAGCAACACCATTGCTCTCCAATTGTATTTCTAGCACACTCTCTCTTTGTTTGATGTAGGCTCTTTAAGGAGATATGACATGATCTACTACCTTCAAAGAACATGGTAGTCATTTATTGCATTATATCCATAGGATCATATCTAGTTTAAACAACTTCTCAACTCCGAGCTCCTTCCACATTGATACAAAGTGAGAGTAATATCATATTGCTCTTTGACCATGTCTCGTTGCTCCTATATCTGAAGGATCATCCTCAACTTTATTCAATGGCAAGGACTAAGTAGACTAGTTGTTGAGGCCAATGTTTGCCCTATTCTCCTTGAGGTTTCCCCAATTCTTCACGAATCTCTTATAAAGCATGGTGCTTCTCAGCCATCTACTAAGACTAGATCATCAAATGATAGTGAAGCTTAAATGTCCTCTAAGGGTGTTTGACCAAAATATTTCCTCAAAAAATGGGGGCAAGGTAAAAATTTTCCAAATGAACTCCAAACTTGTTAGAGATTAGATTCTTAGAATTTACTCTTCACAAGCTTTTTGATGATATATAGAATGATTGGATTTGAAGATTGGACAAGACTAGATTTTGTAAATATCCATCTATTCTTTCAAAAGATTTTACTATGGTAATATTTCCCTAGGCAAAATGAAATCTTTGATATAACTTCATTGTTCGATTTCCAAACTTTATCAACCCATGTATCCTTTGAAAGCTTTTAAAGAGTAGATGTTAAATGTATAATCTCTCACAATTTTAGATTTCACTTGGAAAACTTTTACCCCCATTTTTTGAGGAAATATTTTAGTAAAACTCCCTTAGAGGGCGTTTTGAAACCTCAAATTTCCCTTATGTCATGAACCTTGAATTGTTCCGATTGATCTTGATCATGGTGAATCTTCAACTACTCTAGATGCTTTTAATCATGGTGAACCTTCAACTACTCTAGATGCTTTTGATCATGGTGAAGCTTCAACTGTCCTGGTTGAGGAACTTTCCAAAGCATCTCTAATGAAGAGAAAAAGGATTTCAATGTGGTTTTACATGTGGCAATGCTTTAGGGAGATTAGAAAAGCTCAAAAGGCAACCAAGCATCTTATCCCAAAGGCAACATTAATCAAAGTGATTAATGATATTTTTAATAGATTATTCATGGTTTCTTCTATTGATGGGCTTCATAAAAAATGGCATCTTTTAGCCATCCTTTGTTTATAGGAGGTAGCAAAAGGCTTCATCTTTAATTTTACGAATGATGCTTACATGGATGCTACTCATGCACACAAACTCACTTAATAAAGGACTTCAATATGGTGATTAGACTAAGGTATAGGTTTGACAAAGTATTGAAGCCCTTATCTTCTATATTAGTCATGGAGCCTTTGAGGACCTAAATAAAAAATTTAATATTTTCCAAAAAAGAGAAAGAGCCCATTGTTGAATATGTCACTCACTTGTATTGAAGAAGAGGTGTGCCGACAAGGGAGATTACTTCGGAGGAGAAAATAAAAGAGGTAATTGAAAGTGAGGATGTGATCTTCAAGGGGAAGATTGAGTCATTGGCCTAGTAAACTATGAAAGGATGGGAAAATTTTCTAGCTAGATGGTTGTAAATGTTTCTCATGATCCAAAGAAAGAGGATTGTTTTACCATATCTCCAAAGGACAAGAGGATATTGGACAAGAAGGATATTAAGCTATCAAATTCTGTGGTTCATTGTTTCCTCTCTTTTTTTTGTTGACTTATTCAAGGATCCTTAAGTGAAGACATCGTTGATTCTTAGAGACCTTTCAAGTTTTTCCTTCAAGGGGTCCTGTTGTTGTAAAGTGGTACACACAATTGTAGATAGAGAGTGATTTCAAATGTTTACATGATAATAGATTCAAACTTATTGAATATAGATGGGGTGAATGTAAGCCTTTTTTAATTTTTCTTTTAAATTGAAATTCTCTTGTAATTCTACCTAACTTGTTGTGTGCTCTATTATAGTGTAAAGATTACCTCAAGTCATATATATAGTGAATAAGAGAGAGGTATATTGAGTTAGTTCTAGATAGGGAAATTACACTAGTGGACCTTAGCTCCCCTCATCATCCACCTAAGACTTTCAAGGGCAAAGGTAAGAGATGGGTAAAGGCAACAAGCAAGAGTAAAGGTAAGGGCAAGTCAACCACTAAGAAGACTAATGTAACCTCTACAAAGAAAAGGAATATCCAAGGTTTCTCCTTTGAAGTTTAGTCTATCTCCTCTGAAGCCTTAAGAGAAGAGAGTGCCCTTGAAATTCAAATTCTTCCAACAACCAAATAAACAACCTATTGTAAGGGAACTAGTGATGATTAATGAAAGTGATATAGAAGCAACAATGCCAAAGAATGAGAAGTTCCAAAGAGAGAAGAAATTAAATATGAGAAAGAAGCTAAAGAGTAGCCTTATAACTATCCCCTTGTATATTTATACTACAGTTATATTTCCTTTGTCTATTTATACTACACTTTGATAACCTGGATATAGTGAAATTCTTTCCACCTCACTGAGACGAAATGCATTTTTTTAATAGAATCATACTAAACAATAAATTTTATTCCAAGTGTTTCTTTGCAATGTTTATAAGTGTACATTGAATAATATTTTTGGCAATATTGATGTGAGCCCTAGAACAAATTTGAAATTATTTATATGTATTATTCATTCGAAACTCATAATGCTTGGAGGCAGACACCTCATATAAGAGAAAGAGCATTCAACTCTTCTTCTAATTGTAGTACCATTGATCTTGAACTTATGCATGAGAGTTGTATTCTTTAGAAACACCAAGGTGTCTCTCATATCCTCCTTTAGACCCTAGTTGGAAATAACATTAACCTCCTTTGCTTCTTGTCCAATAACTTGTACCATAAGTTCAATGGCATATCATTAACATCAAAACCTAAAGAAACCCAAGTACCTATTCTTAGTTTATATCTCCTATAATCAAAATCCCTAACAATAGATTTTCATGAGATATTGTAAGAAAAGCCAATGACAAATGGTATTGTATATTATAAAGTCACCCTTGTGGTCACACTCCCTAAATTTTCAAAATAGTTCTAGAATGTCATCCAAATCCTCCTTTCAAACTTTCTACTTATCCATGAAACCTTTGTTCTTTGTAAATTTGATGTTTTAAAGCAAGCAACAAAGGCATGTAAAGGTACAAACCACAATAAGCATATTCTTCTTTAGATCATTCTAGAAGTCGTAGCTTTTTGAATGTCTTGGGTCATTCTAAGATTAAATCTCTACACCATTGTTTAGCAAGAATCTTCCAATTCAAAGATGCAATGCTTAGCAATGGAAAATCCTCAATGAATCCAAATACACTTGCTTGAGGGAACCACATATTGTATATAATATGAAAAAAAATCCTACCTTCACTAAGAAAAACTCGCGGTTTGATCAACACACATAATGTTTGTAGATTCTTTATGAATTGCATAGAATGTGCCACTAAATGTTTCCACAAGCTACCACTCATCAAAACTTGCCAAAGGAAAGATATATATATCTAGTAAACTACTATTTGGTACTTGCTTTAATGAAAAAAACATATTTTCATACATTATTCAACTCAAAATTTATAGTGGTTTGTTGAGAAAAATGTTCTTTTGGAGGGAAAAAAATATCCCTCACCATGTAAACATGTTGCATCTAAGCAAGTCATCCTTGGAGTGTGATTTTGAAATGAATGACATGTTCCTTCTAGTGATATTTGATATCTTCTTATTTCATTTTTTTCACCTTGTGAGCATCATTGCAAGATGGAAGCATGGTAACCCAATTGTTTGTATTAAACATTTTGGATGCCCATGTTCAATCCACACTTTTATTGTAGATAATGCAAGATTTTATGGAATGAGAAGGATGCCTTGTGGATGCCATTTAAAAATGGAAGCATAAACAAGTGCAAAGAAAGAAAATCAGAGAGAAAGGTTGATGGCTCAAAGGGAATGTCAATGAGACCAATGAAAATGCATATGGTACTATTAAAAGACCCCCTAATTTCCAAAACAAATAATTAACTTCATCCCATTTTTATGACATCTTTTTTCAACTTGAATTAGTTATTAGGAGCTTTAGGACTACCAAAAGATGTCAAATTTTGGAGATTTTGAATTTAAAAAGTAGGAGACAACCACAAAATGGATTTTATTATCTCCAAAGTAGAGGAGACAATAATACCATATTCTTGCATAGTCCCCTTTGTCTCTCACTCTCTTTGAACCAATTGTGGTGATAGTCCAATCTCAACCTCAATTAGTTGCAAAGTGATCCTTTATGGTTGGGTGCTAGATTGCTAATAGATAATGTTAGGTCCTAGGTTCCTCAAGTCAATCCTAGTGGGTTGATTTTGTACATTCTGTTACAAGATAGACTTGGAAGCTGCTTGACCAACTAAGTACATAAATCCTAAGGGTTTGGGATGCTACTACTCATAGGATAGGCATAAGTTCTCTCCCTTGGCTCAAGTAGGGATGGGTACCTTACAATATTTCAAAGCATAAAAACATTGAAGACATAAGAACAATCATGATCCTCAATAAGCTTTTATGATGCAATGACCATCAACATTGGGGCCATGCCTTGTTCAAGCACGAAATCTCTTGGCTTCTACTTAAACTCAACCTTAAGAGCAATATATCTCCTCAAAAGCATGATCCTCATGAATACAATTTTTTGCTAATTGCTACAAGTCTTCAGTAACAATATTGCTCTAATATCAAGGCTTAAACTTAAATTATCATGGCTCAATATGCATTGTACATGCTCTGATACATAAAGAATACTATTATGAGCCAATGATCACTACCTAGACATGCCTACCAATCTCTTATATGTCCCATCCATGTTATGTAAGGCTAGAAGTCTTATTGCATAGCACTTTATATATTTATCCAAAAAAAAGAGAAAAAATGGAAAATTTTTAAAAAAGTAGAAGAAATATGTAACCCATGTTTGGTGGCATATGTCAATATGCTTAGTCTCTAACTCCCTAACATTTCTTTTGATTTCCCTACATTCACTCATGTTTGGTGGTGTATGTCAATATGCTTTATCTCTAACTCCCTACCATTTCTTTTGATTTACCTTCATTCACTCAGAGCACATCGAGGGTAGGACATACCTAGAGAGATAGACGTGCCTATGGTTACATATATTTCCTTGTCACTCGCATTCTTCCCTCCATACTTCTCATTCACCCAGTGCCATCAAATCAACCACAGAAAAGACACCTAAGGAAGAGACTAATCGCCCTATATGCCCTATAGTTGCTACACTAAAGATCTAAGATATTGTTCTCTACCTATTATATTTATATCACACTCAAAACTTTTGTCTAGACTACCTTTCAAGTCTCCCTATGATCTTTATATTTCTAAGCATCCTTTTCCTCACCAATGATACTTTTTCTCATTTGTATCCAACAAGTTTCGTTGCCAATTAATCATCATCAATAAAAACCATGAAGCTATCTTCAAACTACATAATAGTCTACGTAAAAATATACACATACATAAAAGTTGCATAGTAACCCATACACATTTTGAGTCCTCTAGTGGTACAAAATTCTAGACTTGCTTGGAGTCTGATCCATCTCCTAAACTAAATATATATGTGTTGTGCCCCAAAATAAAAGATTAGCATATTTCTAGTAAGCAAATGTATGTGATCTTTTATTGTAGGTACACATGTTACAAAGAAACTTGAATCACCATCTATCCTTCAATAACAAGTCTCCCACCTTCTATAACCTACAATCCCATCTCCATATCCACTATGTCACCCAATTCCACATCTATGGAACAAGCCAAAGCATGCTACATCAAATAGTGAGTGCTAAGAGACTACTACTCATCTAGGAGAGGGGGTAATGTTAACCGTAAGGAGTGAACAAGCATTGGGGAAAACTTGAGGTAAAAAATGACCCTGTAAGGGAGTTTGGCCAAAAGATTCCCTCACAAAATGGGGGCATGATAAAATTTTCACAAATGAACTCAAACTTGAGAAGCTATTTTTAAGAGTTCTCCATTGATATATAGGTTGCTAAGGTTTGGAAGTGGGACAACACAGTTATACTAAAGATTCCTCTTTGTCTAGATGGTTTGCTACATTGGCACAAAGGAATCTTTAGTATAGCTTTGTTATCCCACTTCCAAACCCTAGAAATCCATATATCAATGAAAAGCCCTTGAAGAGTGGGTTCTAAAAATTCAATCTCCCACAAGTTTCAAATTCAGTTGTGAAAAATATACCATGCCTCCATTTTTTGAGAGAATCTTTTGGTCAAACTCCCTTAAAGGTCATTTTCTTACCTCAAATTTTCCCTAATGGATGCAAAAGTCAAGTTAAAAAGAAAGTATATTGGTCAAAGTGCTAGAATTACTTAAAGATTTTTTTTGGGGGGATTTCATCGTATTAATTTAGGCACTCTCATATGCAATTTATAACTATCATGTCTTCTAATTATCTCTTATTTTTGCATTATCATATCTGTAGCATTCTATGAGAGTCGTGCTCACTTTTGTGCAAATACATCTCTTGAGGAGAGATTAGAAGACCTATAATAGATATGGTGTTTTGGACATAAAACTTTCATTTATTCTATAACATTATTTCGAAGTTGCATTAAAAGACTTTGATTTAGTATAGATCCAATTAACATAAGAGATATGTATAAAAGGGAACCGATCCAAAGCTTAAAAATTAGATAGTGTGCATAACTTTTGGTGGAACCCCTAACCCTATCCCTAATCCTAATATATAAAAAATAAGAAGTGAATGGAGGAGATTATTTCTTTGCGTGTATCATTGGGAGAAACCATTTTCCAAGCTTCTATCTCATCCTCTTGTGAGCACCTTACTAAGAGGAAGAAAGAATGAGAGAGTGAGGATAAGAATGTGAGTGAGGGACTTGGAGAACAAAGTTTCTCTGTCTTCTTGTCTTTCTTCTCCTTTTTCCATTCTTCCATATCTTGGAGGGTGAGAGATAGAGTGTGAGATTAAGATCAAGTGTATTTGTGTGTGAGTGAGAGTGAGGGACCTATAGGAGAAGTTCTTCTCTGCATCTTGATTCATCTCCTTCTTCTTTACATTTCCTCTTACAAAGGATCACACATAGGTTGGATCGAATGCAATGGAGTAGTAGGAGAGGATTGGAAGATAGCATGATCATAACTCAAACAAGCTGTCACTCAAATGGTTGTCACCACTCAGATGAATCCCCTCCACATGCTTGTGTAGCATCATGGTCTAATTGGCCTTAGATTGACTTGACCCCCCAATGTGTCACTTGTCCCACTCCAATTGTCCCACTCCAAAGCTACTGCAAACTAAGGTGTCTCCATAGCTCATCACCACCCCAACAACACCTTACTCTAATAATGCCCAGATGCTTGCCACTCCTTGGTCACCCTTAGTTGATCACCTCACAATCACCACCACTGAAGGCCACCAATTTTTCGCATTGCCATCAGCTACTAGGATGGACGTTGCCACCTCTCCCATCTTACTCGATTGGCCACCCAACTGCGTTCAGCCACCATCCTCCCACCATTAGGATCTCCTAGACTTGCATCTTGTCCTAGATACTATTGCTACTACCATGAGCTCGTGTTGCATCTCTAGTAGCTCAATTATGATCAACATGTTGCTACTACATGCACGCAATATACCACATTATTGCACCATGAGTAGTTGCCTAATTTCACAACTTGTAATGTCCATCGAATGATGCGTCATGAAGATTATGTCAAGCTATACACCCACACTCCAATTATTTGAGTTCTATTGGCCATTCAATTGAGCATACCATCCTTGTCTACCTAGGCAGGGAAACACATGGCTCATGTGGCATCACTTTGCAACATGTGGTTATGGGCATGGTCTTACCTCATTTTTGTATCATCTAGAAAGGTCTCAACACCCAATGATCATGTGGAGTACATAATGACTCTTGTCCTAGGTGACCCAAGCCATGAAAAATTGCAATTATGTCCCTAAGGTACTCACCTATGCAACACTTGCCTTGCCTAGTCCTGCTACAAGTCACAATTACTTGTGGGACTACAATAGTCACATGACTCTACTGGCTTGACAACCAATCTTGGGAGCTCATATTTTAGATACCTTGTTGTGAAGTTTTGAGTTGTGCAATATAATGACCCTTGGCACTTTTCCTCAACATGCACGCCTTTGGAAACATGCTCTTTAATTTAGTCTATACTAGTTCCACAAATTGCACACTCTAGCACATGGAAGCACAAACATCTAAAGCACTTCTCCTTAGCCACTCAAAGGAGATACTTGGATTTTGAGTAACTTGCTCACTTGAAACATTCAAACATTGGTAGTTTAGACACTAGCTCATCACTTGACTATGTGATTTGCTTGATGATTTCACCACCCATGTGCTTGATACATAATCCCTTAGCATTGCCATAGATGGAGGTCATCATCCCATTTTGACCAAGGGTCTTGGCACTTGACCTTTCCCATTTGAAAACACAACCTCCAACTCTTATCGTATGGAAATCCCTCTTCTAAAGGGGATGCTATCCCTTCTCCTCGCCCAACATCCCACAACTTTGGATACATTTACCCTTCCTAGAATTACACCATGTAACCACACTTTCCACTCTACTTGACATAGAAGGCCATCATTTGATTATGAAGTTTCCCTCCTTCAAGTAGTACTGAACAAGATAACACTTCATGATCAAAAAGCCTAGTCATTGCAACCACTTTGAACCCTTATGCTTGGAGATTCCATTACTTAATATCTCAATCACCTTGTTTAGAGGCTAAATAGCTCAACTTATCACTCTAATTTGACACAAAGGTCACCAACTTGAAGAATTTCCATCCTGGTTGGATCAAGCCTTACATGATATCATGATCATAAGAATACTAAACCATTGTCTTGAGCTCTTGAAAATTCAAGAACCACTTTGAATTGGAGAAGTATTATGCCCTTGAACTACTTGGAGAGAAAAAGACCTCACTAGCTTATGGATAGACAAAGAGAATGCTTCCTATGCTAAGCATCAATAATGCAATCTCATTGGACACATCCTTGGGAATATTAGTAAATAAATACCATGTGAATGAATATTTAAGCTTCTGAAGAACTACAAATGGCCCCATGCCTTGGGAGCTAGAATTGTGCATGTGATGAAACTCAGCACACTAAACAATGTGCCCTCACAAGGTGTCAAACAAGGAATTCAACCATTGAAACTATCTTCCAAAAAATCACTAGAATGTGAAACAACATAGATCCATGACTCAAAGACCTTATACTCTCACTGGTGGCACAATAAGAATCAATTTCGGTCTTATTATACATAGTAAGTGAGGGAATTATCATTAAGGCACTATCACACAAACTCAAGAGGGTTTTCCGTGATCTCAACCCTCCACAAATTGTGGCACAATTGCTACTTGCATATGAATGGATCTCAAACAACTTGTACCCTACATAAGTTGGATGGGGGTCTCCAATCACATCTTTGAACAACCACAAGATTTGATTGCAGCAATGCCATGAGGAACAATTATTTAATCTCTTAGGATTAGGGCCCTAGCATGATCATATAGGGAGACTTGTTGGCCATTGTGAACAATCCCATAATTGATCAAATAGTGGTAGTTTGAAGCAAAGAAACCCCATAATCTAGTAGAACATCTCTTGGTACATAGCCAAACTCCAATATCTACACTAATGAGTGCATTCCTTTCCTAGTTGCCAACTCTTGGAGTTTGGTGTGGAACCAAGAGTTGGCGAGTTAGCGAATCAACAAATTCTTATAAAGAGAACCATATTCTGCAACAAACATTGGGATATAGTGATTAATCTAGCTTGGGTTAAGGAGTTTACACTACAAGAATTCAAATAGACAAGAGGAGAGAGAGAGAGAGAGAGAGAGAGAGAGAGAGAGAGAGAGAGAGAGAGAGAGAGAGAGAGAGAGAGAGATGTAAGAAGAATCATTTCAATAACATAAGCAACTTGGAACAAACATGAAATGAAATCAAGGGAGTTGGTAGGATTGGGAAGGAGTCTTTAAACTACTACAAAAGAGTAGATTTCTTGCCTTTTAGCCTAGAAGTTATGAAAATAAAAGAGATAGGGGCGATGTACCCAAAAAAAATCACAAAGACAAAGTCAAAACTTTTGGAGGGAGAAGCAAACCTATTCCATTGGAGCTAAGGAAGGAGAAGTAACCTCTACAAACTTTCAAGGGTACTTAATAAAACACCCTCACATCGATGATCTACACCTCTACATCATGATCACTTGGTACCTATGCATTAGTGAAAACCTTGAGAATAGAATGCATAGAGCTAGGCCTAGTAAAGAGTTGAGTCTTGATAATATCAAGGACATCATGATTGCAAGGCAACAACTTGGGGATTCGTAGGTAGAAAACTAGAGAACTCAATGGTAAGGGGCATCATTAGGGGTGTCAAGGGCATTATAAAAATGTGAAAGTGATTGAATTGGCATTTCCAACATCCATGACAAAACTAGAGGATAGAACTACCGCTTGACTTGACTCAATTCTACTTGGGACTACTTGCACAATCAACATCTCACCTTGAATCGACTTCCAAAAGGCCTTGGATTTATCATCCAAGATTAAGACTAATGTTGATGATGCACAAGATTGCCAACCAAGTGTAGCGCTAGAGTTTCTACTACAAGAGCTGTACTTGCACATCCCTCGTGATAGTGAAAAGACCTCCATCAAAACTGCAACAGTCCTAAGACTCTACACCAATGACCTTGCAAAAAGGAACATTTAAAATTTCCCACGTTATACCTGGTATACTGGAGGATTCCAAGTACTAGCACAATAAAAAGAGCTCTAGGAAGACCCAAGGAAACAAGAGGACTAATTGGCTACCAAACTTCTAGCCTCTTATTGATCACCAAGGTTCAAGTTTGAACAAAATTCTAGGACTTCCTATCACTCTCTATATTATGAGAATTCCAAGGATAGTTGATCATGCATTCACCTCTAGTGTTCCTTGAGGCACCCCATGCAACCTCTTTGATTGTCGCCTCCACTACTAGGGCAGTACACTCTTGGGACACCACACAACTAGATCAGCTACCTAGGTTACACTTAGGGTCACCAGCCCTAGAGCCTAGGAAAAGTGACCTAGCATAGCTCTTGAAAAAAGGCCAAACTAAAGGGAAAAGAGAAGCTACTTTGTCATTAGCAAGGGAAATCCCACCAAGAAAGGGTGAGAAGGGTGATTGAAAAAGAAAGTTGAGAAAAGTGCCACAAAGAAGTTTGAGAGCAACAATTTGGTTGAACATCACTAGCACAAGGAAAGTCACATAACAATAACGTGTAGCTAATTGAAAAATCTAGAGCATGATTGAGCACAAGAAGTGCCATTGTAACTGAACAGATTGTCTAGAGAACATCAAAGAAACATGTGAAATACTGTAAGAAAATCTATCTTGTCACACCAATAAGTTTGTTCTTCATGCTTTCAAGAAACCTCATCGAGAAAAATAATACCAAGAGCATAAATTCTCTACGCAACATCCTAGAATGAATCTCTCACAGATTTATCACAAAAAGTCTTTATATCCACCAACCATAAATGAAATGAACACAAATCAATGCTCAATATTGAATGGAAAATTAACACATAAGCATCATTATTCATGATTCATAGTTTTCTTCCTTCAATCTCTCACACAATCTCTCATAGATACAATGTTTTGCATAGAAAAATAACTCTCTTTTGGTCAATCTCTCACACATATACTGTCAATTAATCATGCATCATAATCCTCATCCAATAGAATAGAATATTACTAAATAATTCACTCTTGGTCATGGATACACCTCTCAATAGGTATGCTTGATTTTTGAAGAGACACCAAAGACACTATAGTGACCTTTCAAAACTCACTATTACTATCACTTTAGTCTTCACTTCAAGTCTTCAACAGCTACATCTTTACTTATTTAAGCTATAAAAAATTTCCATTCTTCCCTTTCCAAGATTAGAAAACTTTCCCAAGCTAAACATTCATTCCACAGAATGTTCACAAAAACATGTAGTAGACAAACATAAAATATACAAAAGCTCAATAGAATATCAACAGAAAGCATAAAAACTATATAGCTCCAACCAAAACCATTCAAAATCATGAAAAACCAATCAAACATACTCAACCACACTCAAATTCAAAAATTCAAAATCTCAACCTCTCAAGCAAAAAGAAAACAAACCAAAACAAAGGCAAAACATGCTATCAAAACCAAATAGACATACCACAAAACCTAAAATAATATCACAACCCAACTAAAAATCAATATGAGCTTCTCAAATACATTCAATCCATCCTAAAACACTTCAAAACACCCCAAACACAATTTAAACCCATCAATTCCACAATAAAATCAATCATTTAGTACCTTAAAAACAACAAAAACTCTAATCATTTTAGTCATCAACAACACAGCATTTAGATTGCACTTACTCTAAATAGAATCTAACACCCTTGAAAGACCAACATGAAGGTGAATCAACTTAATGAGCCTAACCTTAAATGGGCCACGAGTAGCACTCCACAAATGAGTTATAATCCTAATATGTCAACTACGTCCAACAATCTAACTAGAATTCGAAAGGTTGGTGTTATAGGCCTAAACGTGAAAGACGATGAGATAATACCTCCTAACTATCTTAGGATCAAACTTATAGCAAAAAGAAAACATGTCATTGCTCCTCTTATCAATGAGGGAGCATAATTTAATAGTTTGACCTATGAGTCATGGATAGAAATAGGCCAACCAAAGCATACATCAACCAATGCAATCCTCAACCCCTACGGAGGAAAACAATATTCTCTCCTAGGAAAATGGAGAATCCTTACAACTATCAAGACCTATAGGCTACCCATCTTATTCATTGTACTCCCAAATTGTGAGGATGTAGAGAAAAAAACCCTTGTGTGGATGGAGCTTTCAAACAAGCAACAAAATGTGAGGTTGACTATGTAGTGCAATGGATATATTTGGTGCTCCCAAATGTAAGGATGATCATAACTTTTAGAAAGGATAATCGTGTCGGTCTTCAAGGGAAAGGTAAGAAGAAGATCACTAACCCAAAAGAGAAACCAATTACTAGTGAGAGAAGCAGGGAAACACTTGAGGAGTGGCTTCAAGCAGGCAACGAAGAAAGAAAAACTATTCGCATGAACATTCTCCAAATGAAAAAATTGAGGAGTGATACCAAGGATACATGATAGACCTATAAAACTCATAGAAAACTATAGAAAAGACCCAAACCTCATAAGAAAAGTCATTAAGGGAGAGCTAATACATAGCAATGGGTTCCTCAATCCCTCGTGCTCGCTCAAGGGTACTACTCAAGGAATCATTGTTTGTGGTTGCCCAAACCACGTGCGAGACCACCTCCATCACACCACACAAGGCTATGTCCTCAACAGAAATCCTTTCATAATTGAACATGATAAAGACCTAGAGTCAACAACTAAATAGGAACTATTGCTAGTGCCTATAATTAATATGCATGGTGAAGAAGAAATATTAGAAAGTCTTGACTCTTCGAAACAAGATCCAATCAAAGCATTGTATCCTAGAAATATCATTCAACCTAACCTAAGGAAAACCCACGAGGAGACAAAAGGAGAAGAGATAACTAATTATTTGATTGATAATACAAATCTCAAACTAGGAAAAGGCACAAAATCCCATAATTCTACACCTTCATTGTCCAAGAGGAAGAAAATGAAGCTAAAGAAACAACAGCAGCAACAAGCAACTATAGAAGCCACAAAGAAGGATCCCATAAAACTAAGTGAGAAGTGAATAGTCCTTGACACATTACCATTCCATAGATATCCCCATTCTTGCTTCTCTTAAAAGTCCTAAACGTGTGAAAGATTGTGAAACTTATGAGCATTCCACAACCAATAGGTGCTTCCAATTGTTGCAAATAAAACTCAACCCACGGATAACAAGGTGCATATGTCCAATCAAGTGTGGAAATAGAATAGTCACAACCATAGTTGTGACTACACATATCACATCCAATAAAGAAAAAGACATGGTGACCACAGAGGCTTGGGATAAACAAAAGAATCCTAAAAGAACAAGCAATCCTACACTCCTTCAATCCTACCCAACAAACCTCCCGCCATTCTAAAGCCCAAAGCCATAGTCAAAACCCTAGAAGAAATGGCAGTAAAGCAAGCACACTTAGAAAATAGAAACGTACTTGAGGAATACCTAGCATATCCCCACTAACATGGAAGGAACAAGAACATCTTGGCAACAAGCACTATAATGAGCTACTAGACAATCTTCTATGACACATCTTAGATGAGGAAGCCGAGGAGGGTGGTTTAATAATTACATTCAATGAAGTGCTTTGTCAGCATGATATGTTTGAGATACAAGAGCTCAAACAACAAATTGAGGGACAAAGCCAATACCAGAAATGGTGGTTTAATAATCGCGATTCGATGGCTAAGCTTGGAGGATCTTAGAGGAGTAATGAGCTATATGGTGGTCTCAAAGAGACTCGATCTATATAGCCCCTACATCCTTTTGTATGATGTGGCCTTAGTGAGACTATCTCTTGCTTGAAAAATTTCTAATAGAAGAAGATTTGCATGTTGCTAAGAGACTAGGACAAGGAACAGTACTACTCAATGTTGCAGAATATTTATCCTTCCCAATAAAGTTTCCACAACTCCTTGATGCTTGTGTTGCACTAGAATATAATCTTGAGCTCTATAATTGGCTTTTAACATCTTGGAGTGACATGGATTCATAGTTGTAAACATGTACACAAATTGACTATGATCTAAATGATTGTATATAGATCAAACAAAGGTCTATTTTTTATGATTATATTTATTTTATTTTAAAAAATATGCACATCCTACAAGCAAAGGTAACAACAATCAAGGTCAACACAACTAGACTCAAGTAAGTTGGCACTGTTCTAATAGAGTCCTACTAATGGATTTTGAAGCACATCAACTACATGTACTCTCATATTTTTATGCAAGATAGTCAAGTGATCATGTAAGCAAATCAAATTCTCAAATCTGAAGGGAGTGAGCCATGAAGTGGAAGCACGGAGTGGATACTTGAGCTATGGTGGAAGGAGCAAGAGCAAGAGCAAGAGCAAGAGCAAGAGCAAGAGCAAGAGAGAGAGAGAGAGAGAGAGAGAGAGAGAGAGAGAGAGAGAGAGAGAGAGAGAGAGAGAGAGAGAGAGAGAGAGAGAGAGAGAGAGACACACACAAGATGTGGGAACTCCAAAAGTCACAATGTGTGACCAACTTCCTTTTATTCAAATGTCACTAAAAGAATAAAGAATGAAGTGACAGTGATGGGCACCGGCCATCTATGGTGTACATGTATGTGGGTACTATCAATGTAACTAATATACCGGTAGTTAGGCACATGCACCTTTACCCCCAACAACCTCCCATTTAAAGGCGAATGTGCTCCTAGTGAGGCGAGAATAGGAAAAAAGTGACAAAGTACAAATATACACAAGTACAACAGGATTAGGAAAGATATCATCTCATCCAATACCCATCAACTTCCTAAGGAAGGTAAAACACTTTGCTAAGAGACTTTTAGTGAGCAGATCTGTAGGATTTTGGTTAGTTGAGATCTTCACAAGCTCAATGGACTTATTCTCAATGACCTCTCAAATAAAGTGGTAACACACCTTAATGTTCTTTTTCTTTGCATGGAAGACTGAATTCTTGGCCAACTAAATGGCATTCATAGAATTTGAATGCAATGTAGGGACCACGTTAGAAATGCCAAGGTCGATGGCCTAATCGAAGAGCCTCCTTCCAAAGCTTCAGTGTGGCTGCAACATTTTCTGCCTCTGTAGTAGATAGGGCCATGCATTTTTGCAACTTTGACACCCAAGAAATGATACCTCTAGCAAAGATGAAGACATAGCCAGAGGTGGACTTCCTACTATTTGCATGTCCTACATAATCAAAGTCAGCGTATCCCACGACTCCTGTATCCTAGCCACCATAGTTAATGTGCCCTTCACATACCTGATGATACCCTTAATGGCATCCAATGTGATTTGCTAGGTGTAGCCATATAGTGTGCCATAAGTCTCACTGCAAATGTTATGTCAAGATAAGTGGCTATCATGGCATACATCAAACTACCCACCACTGCATATGCATAAGGTTATTGGCCATCTCAGCCTTTTTCTCATCAAACTATGGACAATCGGTTTGGCTAACCTTCATGTCAAAAGGTAAAGGATAGCTAATAGGCTTAACATCCTACAGATGAAACTACTCAAGGAGCTTCTAGATGTACTACTTTTGTGATAAGTAGAGGAGCCCCTTAGAGCGATCGCTCATAATGCGTATCCCAAGAATATGTGAGGCTTGTCCCATGTCCTTCATCTTAAAGCTTTTCTTGAGTTGGCCTTTTAAGGCATCCAAATCATCATGAGTACCCCCAGCAAACCAACATATCATCCACATAGAAGATCAAAATTATAAGGCTGCTATCACAAGCCGTGAGTGCATAAAGGCATCAAACTTGTGATACCATTTGTTAGGTGCTTGCTTAGGGCCTCTTCCTCAATTTGCTCACTAGGTGTTTCCTACCATGTTCTATAAGGCCCTTAGGCTACTCCATGTACATCTCATCATGCAAGTCCCCATGAAGAAAAGTTGTCTTGATATCCATTTGCTAAAGATCCAAGTCAAGCTAAGCAACCAAAGCCAATACCAAGTGTAGGGGGTAGTCATCTTCATGACAAGAGAAACAACTTCATAAAAGTCCACACCATGTTCCTTCTTGAAGTCCTTAGCAACCAATTTGGCCTTGTATCTAGGCTTGGGGTGTCCAAGGATACTTTTTAACTTTTACACCCACTTGCATAGTTAAGCATACTTGCCATGCCATTAGGCAAAGGAACGAAATCCCACATATGATTTTTCTATAGGGAGTCATACTCTGACTACATGGCCCTCTCCCAAGAGTGACTATCAACTCTATGCATGGCCTCATCATAAGTAAGAGGTTCACTAGCATCTGTCACCATAACATAATCTATAAAGGGCTCAAACTACGCAAGCTATCATCTATCTCTAGCAGACCACCTCAAATCCAACCATGGGGCATGTACATCTTGTGGAGCATCAAGGAGCTTGGCCACTGGGGCATTAGCTACTGCTATTGCAAGATGTCTAGCTAGAGATACAATAGCAGGAGGCTTCTCCTAAAACTTGTGTACCTCAATAATATGCTCAAGTTTCTTATGCATTTTCTCCTCATGAAAAATAACACCATGGCTGTAGATAACCTTCCAATCCTATGGATCCCATAGGTGATAACCCATCTCACATGCATCCCCATAACCAAGAAAGATGCAATTTCTTGACTTAGGATCTAGTTTATTGCACTTGTCCTTCGGTACATGGTAGAAGACCTCACAACCAAAGATATGCAAATGAGCATATGAGGGAGGTTTTCTAGACCATTCCTCTTATGCAACCTGATAGTCAAGAGCAATACATGGGGACCGATTTATCAAGTGTATGGCAGTAGTAACTATGTTAGCCCAAAAATACTATGGTACACCTCCCTAGCTAAGCATACTATGAACTCACTCCTAAATTATCTTATTCATATGCTCAGCCATGCCACCTAGGATGGAGTGTACGAGGCAGTCAATTGATGCATAATATCTCACTCGTCACAAAATTTCTCAAAAGATTTAGAGACATACTCACCCCTATTATCTGACCTTAGGCATTTCAACCTATACCCAGATTGGTTCTTAACCAAAGCAAGCCAATGTTGAAATTGTAGCCATGGCTTTTGATTTTTCTTAATAGAGTATGCCTAGACCTTATGCGTATATTCATCAATAAAAGTAACAAAATACTTCACACCACCTAATGACTTACAGGTCATGAGACCATATACAACCGAATGAACAAGAGCCAATGGCTCACCAATGCGTATCATACCTAATTTTTATGTGTATTATGTGTCTACCTACCATATAAACAATGACCACAAGACTCAAAGTACTTATAGTCAAATGGTGGAAGATACTGCAAATGAGTAAGCATTTTCATTCCTTTTAAGGGCATGTGCCCAAGGCGATGATGCCATAGATATATATGTGGAATTGCATCCACTATCAAAACATGGTCAATTGACCCATATACAAGTAAGGGATAGAGAGTATTGGACTTAGCACCACGTGCAATGACAAGATTCCCATAAGTAATCTTCCATAAGGAATCACTAAAAGAAGCTAGATAACCTACATCATCCAAAGTGCCAACAGAGATAAGGCTCTTCGTGAGAGCCGGTACATGACATACGTCATGACAAGTGAACATGCAACTTGAACTAAACTGCGGTTGGACATCATCAATCTCCAAACAGAGAGATCCAATCAAACTGTGATAGGAGTAAAACCACTCTCCATGAGGGGTCGCATGAAAAGAACCCCCTGAATCTATCAAACAATGAACACTAAGTATACCCTAACAAAGCATTAGTCAATTATGAAGTATCAAGAGAAGAGGCTACATGCACGAAATCATCATCAAAATCAGTCTACACAACATTAATCTCTTCAATAGTAACATTGGACTTACTAGGGACAATACTGCAATCATCAATTTTGTCGTGTGCTTTATCCTTGCCCTTTTTCTTACACTTTTCTTCATGCATTTTATGGCATTGCAATTGAATATGCCCTGTGTTCCCATAATAATGACAAGTCAATGAGGACTTATGGCCACAAGACTTATTGCGAGACTGTCCATGTGAGGACTGACAGCGAAACTGCTGAGAGTCCATGTGAGGACTAACAGCGAAACTGCTGAGAGTCAATGAGGACTTACGGCCACAAGACTTATTGCGAGACTGTTTATGTGAGGACTGACAGCGAAACTGCTGAGAGTCTCTACCATGATTACCTCTAACTATCAAAGCATGAGAGGTGCAAGAAGCATTGATATTCTTCTTGTTAACCTCTTCAATCAAAAGTGTGCCTTCTACATCCAGCAATTGTAACCCATCAGTAGGTATGTTGGCACACATAGCAAGACGAAATGTATCCCATGATTCAGTTAGTATAACTAAGAGAAACAAGGGAAGAAGAGTCCCCTTGAATTCAATCCCCTATGACAAGGAAATATGATTGATAATGGAATGAAACTCATTTAAGTGGGTTGGCATGCAAAGGTCCATGCATTGCTTCAGCCAATACATTTGAGAAGCGAGGCTCTGTTTGTCATAGACTTTGTGAATCTTTTCTCATAATTCACATGCAGACACTGTGCATCAAAGAAAACATTATAGAATACCTGCTTAGTGAGGGATAATATGATGGTGGACTTGCATAACCCATCTAATTCACCCAATCATCTACATCAATGAGTTCGGGCTTGACACCCTTACATTTTAAGGGCCTAACTTGCATTTTTTGCACTAAAACTTGCCAGATTTAGGCCTTCCATAGTTATGGTTGGTGCCATCCAACTTGTAAATATTAAAGATAGCACTATCAATTGAGCCACGAACCATAATGAAGGCAAATAAGTGCACAAATTTCCAAAACAGGATTATGTAATTATTGCAAAAATAGCCCTAAAACCGCTGCCAGATTAAGCTAAAAACAAGGGATACTGACCAAGTAATGAATTGTCCACAAATTCAATGCAAAGAACTATTAAATGAAGGTGACTATTCACATATAAACTACAATTACAACATGTTGAAGATGAAGTACATCAGTAAGAGTTCAATGCAAAAGAGGGGCAATCACTAATATGAGACAAATTGTCACTGCCAAGGAATAGCTCCAACTAGCAATGAGTGAATATGTGATTGGTACCGAGAACTATCAAAAAATTAGTGTGTCGGATTGAGATGCATCCCATAGGCATAACCATCATGCATAGAGTGGGTCTCACGGGTAACAGAAGAGACCAACTAGAGGCACAACGAATTGAACAATGTAATAGAAGCACGGTACATAACCAACCAAGATGCATACATAACTAACAATATCGTAACAAAGATAGGTGCCGGTCCAAAAGTAATGTTAGATTAGCACAATAAGCATCAACTACATTCATAAAGCATGACAAGAGCATGTACATGTCACCAAGTCCCACAGTCTCACTGTAAGATCCTCAAGCTCAACTGTGTAACCAAAAGCTCAATGTAATCTCCACATGTCAAGAAGTGGCTCCCACTAGAATGAAAGTTGAATGCCTGATGAGCAAACAAAGCTCAAAACATCATGTGGAACGTACCTATACATCCAAGTTCCAAGTAGCATATACCCCAAAGAGCATCTGACCCAAGTATCTTGCAAAACTCTTACTGGAGCATCAAATAATGATACATAATAGTGAATGGCGATCAATGCCAAGATTTAAAGCTCCAATCTTAGCTCAAAGGAAATTCAGAAGCATAATCAAGCATGTAACATGAACCATAAGCATTGATACATTACCCAGAATAATCGGTAAGTACTCAAGAGTAATAGGCATATGCTTTCACTTATGAAATAGCATTCAATCCTATTATAAACAACAATGAAATTTTTTTGTAAAGCTGAGAAAAAGAGTGGTCAAATCAGTTCAATGACATCTCACATCAATGCCATATCATTCCCCAAGTATTTGGCATCAATACATAACCATATGGACATCTTGGGAAGCATATACAAGCTCCAATGTCTGAGAAAACTCTCTTTAGACATGTATAATAGCATGTATGTTGTTTATGACAGCAAGGAATGGAGGTTAGGAGCTCCAAGACTCAAGTGACCAATGCCGAGAGGTGTCAAGGATAATTGCCAGTGATTGCCAAGAGCCCGGATGAGAGCTATGAGCTAGAGGATGGCGCATAATGATCAAGAAGAAGGGAGCAATAAATAGATGCAAATCACATTAATATTGCTACCCTTGTTGTTGTTGCTCCTACTACTGGTGCTGAGTGCTATTGAGCACATTCTAAAGCTCAAACAATGGTCTTGAAGCTCCAGAACAAGCCTTAAGTGGAGGGAGCAACCGAGAAAAAAGTGGGAGAAAGGTTCATACCTCGAGAAGAAGAATCCATTGCTACCATTGAAACTATGAGCTGAAGCTTTTCTCCACAAATTGAAGCAATGTTGGGTCAGCGAGCTCAAACTCTCAAGGAAGATGGCTATGATACCAATTGAAGAGAGTGAGCCTTGAAGTGGAAGCACGGAGCGGAAGCAAGAGCTGTGGTAGAAGGAGCAAGGTTAAGAGAGAGAGAGAGAGACACACACACACACACAAGATGTGGGAACTCCAATAGTCACAGTGTGTGACTGGACTTCCCTTCATTCAAATGTCATTGAAAGAATAAAGAATGAAGTGATAGTGATGGGTGCCCATCACCTATAATGTAAAGTTGTGCGGGTATGTTGGTAATGTCACTGTAACTAATACACTAGCGATTAGGCACAAGCGCCTTCACCCCCAACAAAAGCCACCAAGGACTACCATCATTGGAAGATTTACCAAAAGCACCACACCAGTAGTGTAGGCCTACCTGAAACCTATGACTAGGAGAGACCTTAAAGACCACATTTATAGTGTCATGCTCCATGTACAAGTTTGCCTCCATTGGCATTCTCTCAAATATTCTCTCTTTCCCAAAAACAAGGCACAATATCAATGAGAAAACAAGATCTTATCAATGGCGAAAGCTCCTTCATCAACCAAGCCATAATTTCAATAACATCCTGCAATGATTTACATGAATCACTCCATTCTCACTTCTTTGACATCAATCATTTTATCCCTCCTTAAAAGCCTCATTAAGTCTCTTAATCTTATTATATTCTTCTGATCAAGAGGGGAAAGTACTTCTATGTCACATTATATTTTTTTAAAGAAAGAAAATTAAAGAAAGAAAGATATGCACACACAAACATGGTACTGTACCTAGGAGTACTTAAGTTAGGTGTGCATGGTGGCCTTGGTTGGTTGGCTCCATCCCTTACCCCATGCCCTTCTTCCTAGTCCCCCATGTAAACTCAAGACATATCAAGGGAACCTCAGCTTGCATATGTTTAGACTTGTCCTCCATGTAAACTCAAGACACACCTAGGGAACCTCAACTCGCATATGGTTAGACTTGTCTCCTTGAGTCACTCGCACAAGTTTTTCTAATATTTTCCAATCTCTCATGGCTATGACAACAATACATGAAGCACAACAACAAATAAGTCATGCAGGCATCACTCAATGTTTCACTCCTACTGGGCATTGTAATCTCTATTCGTTAAAAGGAACCTATGCCATCATGTCCATAAATGTGAGCCCCATTGGACACACTGTACTTTGAGGTTTTTCTCATGATTCCCCATTAACTCCTCTATTCCTCAAAAGAAATGATAATGCTTCCCATCAACAACAAATGTCCTACTTCGTGGACGATTGACAAACTAAAGTCATTACGCTATCTTCTAACTATGTAATAGTCTATGTAAGCATGTGCACTCAGATAATAATCACACCATAACCTATACACAAATTGGGTCCTCAAGTATGGGATGACACTTTGGATTTTTCCTTGAGTTTGTTGCCTTGAGTTCTCAACCCATCTCCCAATCCATACATGCATCATGTGCACACAATCAAACTAGCACTTCCCTAGGGAGAGAGTATAAGAGGTTTGCCCTTGTAGTAGGTACAAGTGAATATAATGGATTGCAATTTCTGCCTCAAGCCAACATCCTTTGTGGTGTTCAACTTCAACCAATCTAATTTATTCCAAATGACCACCAACTAGGAGATCCTAATTCCATGAGCCACGTTCAATCTACATTACCATTTTCTACTTGTTATCCAAAGTGGAAAATGACTCCAATCCCAACAAAGACCTCCCAACGACTTCAACATCCAAATCAAGCTCTAGTGAGACAACAACCACTCTCCTTGTAATGATCTTCCAATTGTTCCGAACATTATTCGTCTTCATTGTAACCTAAAGCATGCTACCTCCAACAAAGAGTGCCATGGGACTAGCATGCATCTAGGAGGGGGGTAGTGTTAACCATAGGACGGAAGGTAGCAAGATGACAAAGAAAATTGGCAAAGATGTGCAAAGGTGAAAAAAGTAAAGAGCAATGCAAATCAAGCAAAGTGCACCCATAGGACGAAAAGTGATAGGACGGCAAAGCAAATCAACAAAGATGCACAAATGCGAAGAAAGTAAAGAGAAGTGCAAATCAAGCGAAGGGCACAATGTAAATTTTTTTCTATCAAAGCCTACAATCATGCAATTAATTGTAATATTATTTTTGAAAGTCAAGTGTAGCGCCCATGCAAGTTGTAATATTTTTTGCCAAATAGAAAGACTTGTAGCTTAGCAACAATGCGGGAAACACTAGCTTTCATTCACTTTTGTGGCAATCAGTATAATCTAATATGTATGCATAAATTGGAAAAGGCTGACCAAGAGCCAAATAGGAGAGATGTGCACCCAACTTAAGTGCTAACTTAAGTGGAAGCCCAAGCTCCAAACCCCATGGATAAAAATCAGAAATAAAATGGATAAGCTCATTCTTGTGGTGTGCAAACTTGAGAGCATGCTTCTTCTTCTTGCTTTTATTGTATCCACTTATACTCCATCTTGAGAGTGAGGGGGGGGTGAGAGTGTGAGAGTGAGGGAGAAAGTGAGGGACTTGAGAGGTGAAGCTCCTTCCTTGCATGTGCTCTTCTCTTCTTCCCCTTCTTGAGTGAGAGACAGATTGGAGGAGGATCAGTGGTCTTTCTTCTTCTTCTCATTTCCTCTTGTGGATCGTTGGATTGGGAGAGCTATGGAGTAGAGGCTGCAAATCACGTATCATCACACGAATTGTGGAGCCACCATCAAGCCTTCACTTCATGGTGTTGAGGAGAAGGTAGGACGATGAGTTCACTACACCCTTATCGGTTTGTATGTTCTTACTTTTGTGTGGTTTGGGAGAAGAATGGATAGATCAATGAGTTTAGAGGATGTATTGACTAGTTATTAAAAAATCAAAATAAGCACTTGAAACATTAAGCATTTCGTCAAGTCTGAGGATCGAGCTTGTGAAGCTTTGACATCATCTAAGACAATTCTACTGTAACTATTTGATGTTTAATGTGTTTAATAGAATTAGGGATCATAGAACTTCTCAATAAAACTTATTGCTATTTATTTGCCACTTCTACTTTCTCCTGACAAAAAGCCATTGTTGTCCAAAAGCAAAAGAATTGATTGATAGCAAAGCTTGACCAATAGACTTGCAATAGCCTCATATAGAAGACAAAAATTGAAGTTGTACACGTTGGGAGAAAATGAAGTGCACAAAAAATGAATCATTTGAAATGAGCTTGGCTCCATATCATAGTTGCAAAAGAGTATGAGCAATGAAAAGTTGGCATGAATGTAGAAAAGTCAAGAGTAGATGTAAAACATTGAAGGACAGAAACCTTATATGCTTTATTAAGCTCTTTCATGTATGCCTCTACATATTTTCTCTCCTATGAATGCTACTACCTACTCATTTAAAGAAAAGGCATTAGTGGCCATCACAACATGGACTAGAATACTCAAAATAACATGGCCATACAAATTACTCCTTGTTTGGGGACACATTTGGGACTAGAGCAATTAATATTGTTGTTGCCTTAGCACATCCCCTACTGCAACAACATGCTTTGCCTACATCCATGTGAGAAATGTTCTATATTCACCTATATATAAAGCCTCTACAACTATGTTTTACTATGCCAATAGTTGACTACTAACACTATTGTTCCAATTGCATAAGATGTTGGACACTACGCTTGCATCTACCTCACTATTGTATTTCCTATCACTAAGAGGTTGATGATTATCCCAAATGCAACCTCTCAAGACATCAGACAACCTAAGAAGTAAAATTTGGCCTACTATCATGGCAGTTTGGGCTATCTCAATTTTTCCACAGTTGACTAACTATTTTATCTCATTTGGCATTGAGTTTTTGGAGTATGACACACTCCTACATCCATCATAGCAAGACAAAGGCTTGAGTGGAATGCTTGCCCATGGCAAAAGAACCTATACTCAACTTGTCCACATGGAAACTACATCTTGGGGGAGATGTTGTTGACTACTGCTCTAGCATCATCATTCTCGTTGCAATATCATTTCTACAACTACATTCGAGCCTAGTACTACTCCACAATGACTCTAGAGGACTTAATGTCCCAATGGTCAATGTTGTTATTGCTGCCTAGATACATTGCATCCCAAACTGATCGCATCATCAAAACATAGCCTCGTTGTTGGCGTGTTGCACTACTATCTAGGAGGTGCTATTATTGTCACATCCTACCATGAATCATCTTAGCCATGAGCACTTGAATTTTTGACTGCCTAGACCTACCTAGATTGATTTTCCATCCTTTAGCATCGAGTTTGGTTGGTTGCTCATCTATGGGATAAATAAGAGTATGATACCCCTGTTTTCTATGACACAAATGATGTCCATGTCAACCTTATAGTTTCATATAAAAGTCTAGAAATTATTCGATGCAGCTTTTTGCAAGTCAAAAGAATTAATCTTCCAAATAACTCAAACCTTTTAAGAATAGGTTGATCTTCCAAGTAACTCAAACCTACCTTCAAATAGTCCATTAATCACTATTTTCTATTACAATTGTAGTTCACACACACACGCGCGCGCGTGCGCGTGATATAGTACCACATCAAACTCCAAAACTTTGGTAATCACCTATTCTTGAATTGTTTAGTGAATCCTTTATGTAGTGCGTGCTAGGCCCATATATAATGCTATGACCTCTCTCCTCAACAACATATCAACTACAACAAGATGCTTGGGAAACCAAGACAATTGTACAAGTCTTCACAAAACCTTACTTCACAGGCCAACAAGAATCGCGAATAAATCAAAGGACATCCAATCATTATCTACCATATGTTTTCTCAACCCTGGAGTCCAACTGATCTCCATATTATGTTGAAGTATATTCTTAGCCCCAACTAGAACAATCATCATTGAATTTTGCAAATTTTGTTGATTGATACGATAGGGTACTAGTTAAAAACAATCATGACCCTAGCATAACTAATTCTAGCTCCTATTATGTTCCTCAATTTATTATTCTCCATTAAAAGGAAATGGAATTATTAAGCGTCAGCTATAAAGCCAAACTTGCAAAGGCAAACAAACAAAGCTCTCTCCTATGAGGAAGCATCCTTGAAGTTTCTTTTGTGTTGCACAGCCACAAGGTTCAAACAATAGATGAAATCCCATAGCATCAATTTAACCGAGTCCTACTATAACATGTAAACTACAAGTCATAGCCTTCTCTACAACTTAGGGCCATCAATGTGCACATCAATCTATGAATCTATCATGACATAACATAAAAGTTTCAATGCATCATGAGATCAAAACATTTCATATCTCTCACTAAGGAGAATGTTGTTGTACAACCAAACTTCAATTATGTGTATTTCCAATGTACCTTAGGCCGCCTCGAGTTTTGCCTTAAAGCAAGATGTTTCCGTATCAATTTTGTTGAGTTCTTTAAAGTGTATGCTTTTCTTCTTCCTCAAATATAGAATTTTTCCTTAAAGTAGTTGCTACTAAAATTTGTGCATGCTATAAGCTATAACAATTTCATGCCAAGATACCACATGGCGTGATTCATATTGGTACTTTTCTCCTTGCATGCTACCTATGAAGCACTTTTAGCAGTTAAAAGATGTTTATAAGTTCACCTTAACTCTAGACCTCATGCCATGCAAAAAGTCAATTTGTACAATTGCCCAAATATAAAGGTCCAAAGTGCCAAAACAAGAGGCTACCCCATATTTCATTCTTCTAACTCAAAACAACAAACATGCATACTCTCCCATCAAAAAAAAATTGCTAAATGAGATGATGATGGATGAAACAACCATATAGCCATGAAGCATCCTTTTGACATGGTTGTCAATATAATACATGTGCTTGTTGTAGGATGACTTATATAGAAAAAGCAAATGTGCCGATCCAAAAATTTGGGCCCAAGGGACTCCATGGTTGCAAGATTTCTTTTATGGGCCACATCAAAATCAAGCTATCTTACTCTTGTCTCCTTTAAAGCCCATTCACATCACTAATCATGCTAGAAAATTAGGCTATGTAGGTAAACTAGAACACACAAGCATGACCATCAAAAAAAGGGAGATATAAGAATAAAAGTCAAAGGTAGCTCAATTTTAAATTCCATCATTTTGACTTATTATTAAAATCCACGTTTCAAAGAGATGAGCTTGCAAAAACATTAAATTTTTCTCTTTCTTACTCACCAAAATCTTATAAGCTGTCCAAATACTAAGAACTTCATGTCCGAAAATGACAATTCAAAAGAAATTGAAAATGCACTAAATTTCATATGCATCAAAATGATAATTTAGTAGAAAATGAAAAATGTAGTTAGTTTCTGAAAATGTTAGTTCTAGAAAGGAATTTAAAACTTTTAGGAATATCAAATTTTTAATTTTAGAATATTAAGATATTTCCTAGAAATATTAGGAATAAGTTATACATATATTTCAACTTTTCACTTCACTATTATAAACTAGAATTTTAACCAATAACCCTTATTGTTTCTAATGAAAGCTTGTTATAACCTAGAATTGATTTTAACCGATAATCCCTAATGTTTGTGATTAAAGCTTTCTTTTAGCTTATTTGTTTTTATATCTTCATTTCTAGCAATTGTGCCTCTATTCTAGGCAGTTCTAAATCATCTATGCATCATAATTCAAAGTCATGCCATGCCCAATTATACAGACTTGAAGTGTGCTATGAGGACATGGCCAAGCACATCCAAGTCACAGGGAGACAATACAAAAAGGAAGAGAGAACACACACAATAAGAGAGAGAACACAAAAAGAAGTAGAGAGGTCTTATGGACCAATCTCTAATTGAGACTCTTGTTAACTCCAACAAGTTCATGGAGTAGTGATGAGAACCCTCATTTCTAGATGGTACCCATCAACTCGGTAAGTGTTGATACACACGTTGAAATAGTTAAAGTCTCATTTACATCAATCAATTGTTTCTTAAGATCTTTAATCTTTATCAAAAAATTGTCATAGTATTACTTCATCTAAATGTTTACTCTCTAGTTGCTTATGCAAGTAAGTAGCATGGACCTCATATCTTCATAGATAAAAACATGCTATAACATCTACTCCATGGACTTGTACATGTAGAACTTACCGAGGCATGGCCTAGGTCTCACTCATGCAACCTAGTTATTGATAGATCCCGACTCTCCCCTCTCTTTAATGCTTGTGTGAGATAGTCTCAACCCCATAGGAAAGAGACCTTAGACTTCCCAGATCTACAAAGCATGCACGAGAGCCAGCCAAACTTCTCATGAGATGATGGGTCCAAAGCACACCTTGGTTTCAGCTGTTGCTGCTGGACAATTTGGAAGCCAAGGATGCCAAGCTCGGTGAAAGGTGAGTAGTGACAGAGGAAGGCGTTATGGGGCCATATGCAATTAACAAGCCTTCTTCTCAAGAATTAGATGTTCATCCAAACTAATTTTCATGTTCATCCGAATTGCTTGAAGCCATAGGCAGAATGGGCATCACCTTTTCTGTCGGAATGGCCATAATCAGGTCAGGATGAATCTCTCAAAGCTTGAACATCCAATTCTAAACGTCCTTCCAAACATCCCTGAGAAGACGAATCCACAACACCTTAGAAAGAGACTCTGCCAAGATATGTCAGTACTTAGGTAAGCTTTTTCTTGCCAACCCACTTGTGCAAGGAACAGATTCCATATCGCTACACAACGTTACAATATCATCTAGCACGTGCACTTGCCAAATTGAACTAACTGGCCTGCACTACAGAAACTCAGAATTGGTGGTAGTCAATTGGCACAATTGAAGACTACTTGCAATGTATCATCTTGGAAAGGAAGTTTGAGCATAAATCCAATCATTTTTGGTACTTAGATCATTGTTTGTCATTGTGGGACTTGGGTCCCATATATCTGCTGAACACAGGCCCTCTCTGAGCGCTGCATTTGATGCCCGCAAGAATCAGAGAAGCAAAACCTCGAACAAATTACTCAGGATATTCATACCCCCACTGGTAGGCTAACCCCAAAAAGGAAAGCCGAGCAACAGGGTAAAGGGCATGTGACCAAAATGCAAATGACCAGGCAATTGTGAGCAAACCCAAGCTAATATGTAAATGCTAATACTGGATTTGACAACAAGATGGCTTCAAGAAGAATTTGTGATGAGAAAAGGTTGAGGAGGCCACAAGAATCGCGCACAAGAAATCAAAGGATGAGATGGCGAGCTTTAAGAGTTCTCCTATTCATTTTATTCCATATTCTTATGCATCGAGGATGAGACCTTTTTTTTCCCAAGAGCCACATTAACCAAGCACATGGTCTCGTAGCTGAAATTCAAAGAGTACCTACACTGTAAAAGCAAAGGGGGCACTGCACTGTAAAAGCAAAGGGGGCACTGGTTAATTTATCAAGAGATACATTATATAAACTATGACTGGTGTCAGTAAAGTGTTGATAGAAACATACATCTGATTATGAAACTACTTGTGTATCCATTATCATCATATGCTTGTCATATCGTTTGAGCATCCACCAATCATTCGTGCTTGTGTGACCTATGATTTCTAGACATTTTACATTTTATTTGGGGTTCATTCTATGAAAATAGGACATCATGATAAGCAGAGAAAATTTGGGCATCATCATTAATATCATTATACATAGTTTTCACCCACTGTTGAACACGCTGCAGTGTAAGTCTCATCTAGGATGCAAGTTTACTAGCAGCATTTCATATGGATGTTGCAGTTATTTTTGGAGCAGAAGAGGTGGGCTGCTTCAGCACCTACTAAAATCCTTGATGGGACGATACTGGTCAAATAGATAGACTGCCCTCAAGTACCAATCATATTGAAACATTTGGTGAGCCGTTTAAGGAGGATTTGATGTACATCATTTCCTAATTTTTGGCTCTCGTGTAAAAAATATTTGGTGAGCCTAAGGAGGATTTCATGCATAACTTCTTTTCCCATGTGTTCGATTGAACTATGATCTTCCCCAAAAAGGACTGAAAGTGCACCGACTCAGGTGGTAAATCACAACTCAAAAACTTTTCATGATTTACATGTGTTAAACATCTGTGGTATGTACAGTGACAGTACATAAGAGAGCCATGACGTTCAATGGTGCCATTATCTCCAAAGACCTCTCAAAGAGGTGTTCATTCTCTACTTTCAAAACCCTCTTCTATAAACATGACATTGGCCAGTTGACTGACTTCAACTGCATTGGCTGTAATTCACTGTTCTTTGAAATGCTCTTTTGTTGCTCCCCTGAGCAGGTTCAACAAGTAACACACCTGGAAACGCTTTACAAACTTAGAAGCTTTTACTTGATTCATCAAGAAGGGATGCTCCCAAAACTTCAAAAACAAGACAGCATTCTTCGAACTCCCTGAAAGAACAGTTACTTTGGCTCAATAACCACAGGGATGTTATAGCCACCACTATACTGAAAGGCTGAGTCACCCTGAAGAGGAACTTCTAAGTCATCTGCATTGCAAGAACGATTCAATCCATCTGTTTTTCTAACCTCACTTGGCTTAGAACTTGTCACAATCTCTTCAAGTTCCTTAACAACTTGACTCATAGTGGGGCGGCCGGCTGCTGATTCCTGTACACTGCGCAAAGCAATGTCAACTAGTGCTTCTAATTCATCTTTGGGGCAGTCAGCTATCTGAGGATCCAGTAGAGGCTGCAAAGAGGGCAGTCCCCCTTTTTCCAAAGCTGTCCGAACTTCACGCACTATGTACTTCCCTTGCTCAATGGGAGCCTTAGACGTGATCAGTTCCAGAAGGACAACTCCAAAACTGTAAACATCGCTCTTATCTGAAAGCCTCTGTGTCGTGTAGTACTCTGGATCAAGGTATCCCTGTTGGCCACCAAAGGAGCTACAGTATTAAAATGAATGTAGATAAACCTGTTCACCTAACACCTCAACTATATCTGATACCACAAGTGACTGTCACGCACATGCTTCAGTGATCCATCATCCATTGGAGGTTTGATTACACTAATGACAGATCACCTCCTTGTTCCTACCCGCCTATCCCCACTTCACTACACATCACACATTACCTCCTCACTCAACCCAGCCCTCCTCTCACCACACAAACTGCCCCCGCCCTTCTGCTTCTCTCTCCTCTCTCTTTCCAACACACATACAGCACTTTGTTGAGTGATCCATAACTAGTTCGAAGTTTTTGTTAGACCATGTGTGCAGAAAATTACCTCCTCCAACCTGCCTATCCCAACCCCCTACATACACCACATACATGCAGCATACCCACCCTCTCCCTTCTCTCTCCTCCCTCTCTCCCAACTAACCCCAACCTGCTCTGGCCACCTCAGAGTTTCCTTTCCACCCCTCCCCTTAAACTCTTCCTCCCTTCCTCATGTGCAATTCTATAATAGTCATGTGTGTATGTGCATGGATGCCCACAAACACAGGTGCAAGGGGATGTGAGACTATGGCAGTCCATGTCAGGGCATGCAAACGTGCACAAGCTTCTTGGGAATAAAGTACTTACCAATGTCCCTTTGACTTGTGTGGACACATGTTTATCACCTGTACCTCCATCATCCGGTGCAAGCTTTGAAAGACCAAAATCTGCCACTTTGGCATTTAGCTTTTCATCCATAAGGATGTTGCCAGACTTAACATCTCTATGTATGATAGGTGGGTTAGCTTCATTATGCAAGTATGCAAGTCCCCTTGCAGAACCAAGAGAAACAGCAAGTCTCTTGTGCCAGTTCAATCGAATATTTGAATGGCCTGCCCAAGTAACACAATTTTTGTCACTTGAAAAGTTTGTGTCATATCAGAGTTTGGTCAATTTCCTGCATATAAAGTCAGTTACTGACCTGACAAACTATCACGCAATGTGCCATTTGGTAGAAATTCATATACAAGCATTTGCTCCTCAAAACAAAATCCTACTAGACTGACAAGATTTTTGTGATGCACTCGAGACAGTAGCTCTATTTCATTTTTGAACTCATTTCCTCCCTGTAGAGAGGATGCTTGTGCCCTCTTGATTGCAACTTCCTCTCCTGACGGCAATACACCCTTGTATACCTGTCAAAATGTTATGTTTGAGGTGCTTAGCCTATATCGTACTCAAATGTGGATAACCTGCAATCTCCAAAAACAGATAATCTGGCTTGTGTACCTTTCCATAGCCACCGACTCCAATTTCATGGCTCTTACTAAAATTGTCGGTTGCCTTCTTTAACTCAGAAATTGTGAATAATCTAGCCCCTTTCAACTTTGGAGCATCACCTTTGTCCTCCTTCGTTGAAATCCAAGAAGCTGAAATGTAGAAAAGCATGTCAAGGGTTGCACTATCGATGCATAACATCAGACAAGAGAAGGTTTCCAAAGCATGTTATCTGAAAAGGAAATGGAGAAAAAAATAGTAACCAATAAATCAATAAAATCCCTGCAATAGTTTGCATGTCAGAGAAAAGAACCTCAAACTTTCAAGAAGTGTTAGACATATGTGCACCATATTGCAAGTTCCTGTACGTACATTCTCATACAAGTCTGCCACAGAGAGACAAAACCAACGCACTCAAAAGTTTTCCAATCTTAGCTAGTGTGGAACAAACATATCCTTTAAATTCCTGGTTTCTGTACTTTGTCTGAACTGATCCATGATTTAGTTTCCAGGCATTAGAGGTCTCATGTGTGTTACCTAAAGCGTTTTTGGTACAGATACAAAAACCTTTAACTCGAAATTTTGGAGGGATTTTTTAATCAAATTGCGTATGTTTGGCATTTTTTAACTTAAAATTTTGGGAAGATTAAGCCATGTTCCTTAAATTTTGGAGGGTTTTTCAAAAATTTTGCAATTCATTTTACATTAAACCTCGGTTTTTCATGAACACTGTTTCTTGGCAGGATTTAAGCAGGGTATTAAGCTTCCAGGTTTCATAGACAAGAAAATGGTGATCCCAATGAGGAATGAGACTCACACAGTCCTGAACATATTTTCCCCCTCCATTCTAAAATTATGAATGTCCAAAAATTGCAGTCCAAATGAATGCAACTTGCAAGGATGCTAGATAGATTTGCAAAAGAGATCAATCCAAAGTCCAATCCAAAGTAGCAGTACACACTTATTCAGCTCAAGCATCCCCTTGTGCAACTGAATCAATCACTGGAACTAGAAAAAGGAGCCCTCCACACTGACTGAAACCGAGTTAGAATCTTGACCCTACCTCTACAGGATGTGCTTTTGGCTGGAGATCTGGAGGTACTATCTCCTTAATTGGAAACCTATGAGCCACAGGTATCAGTTTGGGGCATGGCATTCTGATTGGCTACTTTACTGCATGATCCCTTGTCAGAATAACACAGTGACAATTAACATCCAAGGCAACCCCAAAGTAATGTCTAGATTTGCCAAAAGTCAAGGTGTGTAGGCCATGAAACGTCCCCCTAGGATCCACACATAGTCCTATAGTCAAGAACCAATTCGGCAGTCATAATGTGACCAATGCTACTAGCACCCATTGGATGTCCAAGGATGTATAGGCCATCTCTGCATGTGCCCTCTTCAAGTCTTCAAACATCCAAGGGATCCTCAAAATAACATGTATATTTCCTAAAGGTGTCAAGTTTATAGGCCATCAGTGCATATCCCATCTGCAAATCTCTAGTATACCACAAGAACTTTGACTTCCCAATCCCAAAGGAGATTCACAAATGGACTCTCAACAATTCCCCTCTTTGAAAGATCAAGCAGGCCAAGCATGCCTCTGCAAAAACCTGAGCCGATAATGTGACACTCGGACCATGATACTTACAACACAAGCTCACCATTTGCCTTCACAATAGAGATACGATTTAATACACCCAAGATACTAACCAACACCAGTTGACCTGTAATATTTAAGGGGGAAGGGAGCTTTTCATCTTGAGCTTCTAGTCTTTTTGCCTATGCATTCAGCCTTCCATTGCCTTCTTTCAAGCTTCTAGCTTGCTTTTTCTCCTTCCCCTCTTGCTTTATCTGCTTTCCATAGCTCAATCTCCTGTTTCTCAACATTGCAACAAACCACAATGAGAGACAATGCACAAAGTCCCACTAAGATCTTGAGAGTGGTAATATGCCTTCACTCTTTAGGAAGTTTGTGTTTGAAAATTCAAGCATTTTTTATTTGAAGCCTAAGTAGTAACATGTACCGAAAATATATACAAAATTTCCCGATTCCCATTTCAGAGTCTCGGGCCAGGGTCAAAACTCCATTTCCCCACTTCAAGTCCTGTTTTCTTTTCGCTATTTCCAAAACTCCATGGAAATATGCCTGCAATTTTTCCAACTCTGTCAGGCTCTATAAAGCCCCCTCCGTGCAACTGTCCTCAAAAAGCTGAGTTTGCTTCAGTGGACCAGACGAAGTGCCTAACCTCCAAAGCCTGCCTTGGGAAGAGAAGGATGGTCCAGTGCAACGTGATCCAATTTTGATCTTTTCCTCATTACTCAGCCAAATCATGAAAATCCGTGAAAAAGTAATGCGGCTTCTTGAATGTCAGATATCCCAACAAAGAGACTTGCGTAAAGCCAATATTCAGCTTTACCTCAAGAAGAAAACTAAACCACACTTAATACAATGCAGTGCAGTAGATATCTTCTAGCCTGTCTTTAAAATTTAAAGCCAATTCTTTTTAAAGATAACCTGGTGGGCATTTGGACTTTGAGTTTCTTGATTAATCCTTCACAAAAGTGAATACAATAATCGAGCTTCAATTGGGCTGTTTACCTGCTCAAAGGATTGTACTGACATGACACATTGCTTCAATACCATAGGTCACGAGGATTGGCTTCCCATAAACCATAGAACAGCCTCCTGTTCCCCCCTGTCCCCCTTCCTCCCACCCCCAAAATGGTAGCATCCCCTGGTTTTCAGGGCCATGTGTTTCTAGTTTTCTAGTAACTTGAATAGCAAACCAGTTCGAGACTGTCCATTGAGATCAACTCACATAAGACTTGCAACAGCAGCTTTTCTCTGACAGAACTAGAGTTGAAGAATGAGAAGCATGAACAAGGATTGAAAAATACGCACCAAAAGGCTTACTAATCTCCTCTGCTTTGTCAGCTCGTTTCTTCTGCATAACGGCATAGATACCAATGATCAACATGACAAGCACAAAAGACGCAGCACCAATCCCAATCCCAATTTTGGCACCTGTACCCAGTGAATGATGTTCAGAGATTCCTGCACAGTTTCACAACAAAGAGTGTCAAGACTTCTTCTTACCTCTTTGTGTTTAAACAGTATCTTTAGTTTAGTATTATGATTCTCATAACACGTTATTGTCAAGAAACAGCAGATTCTGTTTTCAACATTATAAGATTCACAGGATTATTATTACCAGGAAAAATATATGGTCCAGAAGGCACATATTCATAAGGTCCAATGCTGGGGAAAAGGATTGCCTTGCTGCTAAGAAGAGCCGTAATTAAATTAGCTTCACTAGGATCCCAGGCCTCAGCATTGCTCGGATAAAATAGGATGTTTGCAGCTGCCATAGAGTAAATTGAGATAGAAATTTGATCCTTTGATTTTATGAGTTGGATATTCTCCACAAAACCAGCCTTCAGGATAGGGATAACTTTGTCATTCAAAGCAACCTTCAGAGCAGTGAAAACAAGGATGCCACTGACAGGATAAGCACATAGGCAACTTCCAGATGGAGCTGTGGGGTTGCCTGAAAGTCCTGGAGAGCAGCCACAAGTTGAAGCTGTTGGAGGTGGTGAAGACATTGCTTTTGGGGCACATGCATTATTAAGCTGATTGGGATCAGTCTGGCAGATAATATTCCCTTGTAAACTGCAAAAATGGACACACAAATCAACAAACTACCATCAACAGACGAAACAAGTAAGAGAGGAAAAAAGTCAAGACATGCAGTTGTGTGACTATGTGGGTTTTCTGGCATACTTCAAGGTTCCAGAAAAATTGCCAACGAATCCAGATATACTGTTCTGCTGGAAGTCAACTTCAATCAGGCTAGGACCTGCCTTTCGAAGGTCCAATGTACCATTTAGGTTATTGAAGCCAAGCATCCTGCATGCATTTTCGCATAAGTAAATTGCAATTTGCCAGTGTATTCCTAAAACAGACCAATACTTACACAGAAGCAAGATTCTGAGGGGAGAAAAGGTCAGACGGCACCATTCCCTGGAGGTTTCCAGCTTCCACATTTCTGGAGCATCAGATTGAGAAGCCATTTAACCAAACTCAGTGCTAGAAACAGAATAAGTTGTGAAAGCTCCAAACTTGAGCAAGGTTCACTTTCAAGAACACTTACAAAGAGGTTAAGTTAGGGAAGTTCAAGAACCAGGCCGGTATTGGACCAGGTGCAAACTGGTTGTGACCCAAATTCCTTCCAACCACAAATATTGTATTGCTTCAGTCAGTCACAAGAACCAACACCACAATTGAGACATTACAAAGGGGAAAAAGGACAGTGCAGGGCGACCTACAGTATCTGCATGTTGACAAGACTAGACAGATCTGGAATATCATCTTCAAGGATATTGTGATCTAATTGCCTGCATTCAGATTCAATTCTCAAACGTACGGGACAAACTGTCACCAGAAAAAAAATACTAACACAGCCGTTATGAAGGACCATACACTGCAGTAACTGTCCCCAAATTCGCTAAACTCCTTGGGACATTTGAGAAGCTGTTGTAGTCCAATCTCCTGCAAGGTAAGAACAAGAACAGTAGGGCTTGAGGGGAAAAGACACTGAAGACTCACTGCATGATGTTCAGTAATTCAAAACTGGAGGATGACCTACAAGATGTCCAACTGTGTTAGGTTCCCTATATCTGCTGGGATTGGTCCTTCAAAGGAGTTGTTGTATAACAGCCTGTTATCATACAGCATCAGTTTCCAGCAAGAGTATTTGTTAGCCAGAATTAAGAACATTCATGAATGAAACACATACAGATGGATAAGAGGCAGCTTGGGGCTGAAAATGCCTGCTGGAATTATCCCCGTAAAATTGTTGGCTTGTAGATGGCTTTTGTGTGACAAAACAAACATAACTGACAATCAGCTCAGATTTTAAAAATGTTTGATTTGGATTATAACCATCAATCTAACTCACAAATGGTTTGCACTGGTAAGCTTAGCAAGAGACGTGGGAAGATTCCCAGTCAACCGGTTGCTTGATAGATCCAGCCAAATAATGTGTGTCAGTTGGCCAATGGTGGTTGGGATTGATCCTGATAAAAAATTGTCATTCAGGGCCCTGCTAAGCAGACAACAGGTCAATCAATCTTCCCAATGTGAAGGCAAACCTTGTAACTACTAATAATGACAAGAGAGCATCCGGACTTACAGGTAAGTCAAGTTCACAAGGTTACCGATATCTTGAGGTATTGCTCCGAAAAAACCACAGTTCTGCAAATACCTGTGACAACAGCCAGCAGTTCTAATAAGAATTTGAAAGAGAGTCTTTATCAGCATTTAAAACTGCAGCAAACATGCTCTCCAATTACCATGAGAAATGATCAATCACATCAACTCAGCAATGCCGCAAGAAATGATAGCTCAGTTCCAAAATCCCCAAGACGAGCAGGCAGCATGAAAACGTGACACATTTTGTACAAAGCATGAAAGCCATTCTGGTAATACATGCAGGAGCTTACAGTTGTGTGAGACTTGTCAGGCGGAATAGCTGCACTGGAAGGCTGCCTGTTAAATTCTGGTTGTAAGATAAGTCCCTGTAAAGATGGAACTTGATATCAATTATACAGAATGCATGAGCATGTCAAATTCCATAAAGAAGAAAGCAACCGTGAGATGGCACATTTTTAACACCTACAAGACTTGAAGGTTGACAAGATTTCCAATTGTGTCGGGCAAAATCCCAAGTATTCCTTGTGCAGGCAATATTCTGCTTAGACAAAAGCCCACGGCTTCAGCAAAACTAACAAGTCAACAAAGCAGCATCTACCAAAAACTGACGCATACACTCACAATTTTATGACCATTGTATTGCCAGAATCACAGAAAACACCGAGCCAAGGAGTCCCACAAGGATCTCCTGAGCCCCAAGAAAAGGATGTAGACAGCCACGACTGGGCAAGAGTACGAAGCGCATTTACTGCAGTGTTTACAAAAGATTTATGGTGAGCAGAGCTTCGAGCAAACCAAACTTCCATGAATACTGTTTTTAAGACGGAGAACGTGAGAGGGAAGGGGGGGAGAGGCATCAAGCAAATTAGCACAGGGAAACAGAACTCCATGTATGCTTAAATTCGGAACGCCAAGGCAGATCTTACTGACTGTTTGTAGAGGGATATGACCTTAAGGAATGAATCATGGATCATGCAATATAAGGGACCAGCTAAATGTCAAAAATCCATCACTTGGAGGATTGCACACATACAGAAAAAATACTTGGACATCTAGTTTTACACCTCTAACATTGGCAGTGTACCATTAAGGGCTTCCATAACACACATATTCCTGCATCTCCCCATCCTACAGCAGTATGGATACTTATTCTAGTCCCTTGGCCCCCTCCAAAATGGGAATAAGAATCAATATTTCACTTTTGGATTCTGTTTTCTTTCTCTGCAGTAAACCATGTCCGGAATTGACACAGGAAATGCAGGTTATGCTCATCACCTGGAAGTCACTGCCCACACAGGATAAGTAGCATAAACAGTCAATGCTTTGGTAAAGGTGAGAAAGGAATTCTGACCATCTTGCTGATTTGTGAGTGCCAAGGATAGCATCGGTAGTTGCAGAAGAGCGCCCACAAGCAGAAGCAGATTGAAACTAACAAACTTCATGGCTGGAAAGAGACAAATTCCCCCGAACCCAACCGAGTACAGAGACTGTCTTTTGATGCCTTGCAAAACTAGAGATCAAGGAGAGCTTCTGCCCACAATTTACTGCTGATCAAATGATGCCTAGCAAAATTCGAAGATGTGTTACTATTAAGAAGGGAGCTACCAGCATAATCTGATAAGAGATTAATGTGCAAGAAGATGCCTTTCTGGGATCGCAATCGCCTTGTGAGTCAGGCTTTGTCTTTCTCCTCCTCTCTCCCACAGTGTAGTGTAGCAGTTGCTCTATCTCAACACATGAAAGGAATGATGTTCTCTGATCTGGGCCTTATCTCCTCTCTTGTGCAGTCAAGGTCTAGTGTCTTGCCAAACAATCAGCATGAAAACCCTCCTCTTTGTTCCCTTCTGTTCTTAGTCAGAAATGGTCTGACCTCGGTGTCATATCCTGAGCCTGCATGGATAGAGAGTGTCTAAGCTAGCAGGATGGAAACCATTCTGGGTTTTTCATCGTCATCATTTTCTTCTCCTTCTTCCTTCTCCGGCAATGATCTTGAAAGGCTACTACTCTTCAGCATCAAACATCATCTTCATCATGGTCTTCTTCTTCTACAAAGTTCAGCAGTAAAGATCTTGGCAGGCTGCTTCTCTTTAGCCATGCTGATGAAGCTATGGGGCCGGGGGGGGGAGGCCTACCACACCAACACTCCACGATGACCGGGCACGACATGATCCGCCATGGCCACGAGTAAACGTGGATATACACTTTGTGGCTCTCTTTGGTGGTAGTTGTAAAAAAAATTCAAATTTCAGGTAATCACCAAACCCAAAATTTAAACCATGGATCCGTTCACCCAATTTTGATGCTCCCTCCCCACATACTTTCTTCCTAGCTAGCTCCCAACCACACCCAACACAATGCTTCTTGCTATGCCAAACAACACCAATTGACAAGTTGTATGTTATTCCTTGACCTCTTCAACGTGGAGGTACATGCTAGTAAGGGGGGACTTGGAACAATGACAAGATTATGAGTTTTTTTTTAATGCATCAATTTTGAATCGTTCGATTGGGTCTTCATCCTAGTCTCTGTAGCTTCGAGGGTAAAGGCGCTACCGATATGCTCAATCGCAAGATTTAAACCCTTGACCTCCCATTGCTTAGGCATACACCCAACTAAGTGAGTTGTCACTTGTTAGTATGACTATTATACTACACAGACATGAGCTACATCAATGGAAACACGTCAAGAAAATCCTACATGGATTTTACATTTTAATTAACACGTTAGGAAGCACAAATAAAGGAAAGTTGCGTCGTAAGCTCTCTCAAACCGAGTAGTAACACAACACTATCAGCAAAGCTTCTAGGTGCAAAATGATTTTTCCTATGAAATGAGGTAGGAAAGGGCTGCCACCATGTGCATGAGAGCCAAAATACATAATGCCTCAATAGGTAACTCGTTTCATTCATCATACCTCATGTGCACATTATATATTAATTTAGCAAGAATCTTGGAAACTCGCTACTTAGAGCACCTCCCCACAACAAGGGATCTATCTCTAAGGGGCATAGTGAGGAGCAACTTTGCAAATTGGAGAGAATGAAAATATGGCCTATGATTTTGTTCAGCACAAAAAAGAAAAAAGAAAAAAGTATTATCAACAATGGAAAGCTAACTTAACATATAAATATGGTAGGATTATCTTCAATCTCCATTGGCATATCGAATTATGGTAGCTACAAAAAGTAGGTCTTATTCCTCTTTTGGGTTGTACTTTGGGACCTCCTCTAAGCAACCCCCCCCCTCTTTTGCATGCCCTCTATGGGGAAGCAATTCTAATGTTCTCACCTTAGGCCACCATGGTTGCTCATTTGATACTATTTTAATCTTTTAGTCAACACTTCAGCCCATGACTTGCATATGAGAAAGATTTGTCTGTCGATATCCTACAAGGATAGGACAACCTTTTCCATCTTACTTTTTGCATGAGGTAATCTAGAGTTGGTTGAAATTGGTTGCATGAGCTAAAGAGATTTGTACAATACAAAAGTCAATTGAGATGAATCTTTGTTATTGTGACCCAATTGCTTAAAAGTCTCAACTAGCATTCTCCATTACCTGCTTTTCACATGATGTCATGAAATGTGTCATCGTGTTGTTTGACCTTGCATGAAACCTCTCATGGACACTCAATGCTAAATATATTGGGATGATGTCTTATGAAATAAAATTTGTTTTCACAAAAATAAGAGCAAGGGCATTCTCCATTGAAATCAAGCATCTACAATGTGCTAGAATTAGCTCATGCATATTTGAATACATATCTCATCGAGAATTAGATTAGTCCCTATTACCCACAAATACGAAGCAATACTTTGAGGGATGCCAATAAAGTAGCTGCATCTTCTTGAGCTTCCTTCAAGCAACGTTGAAATAATTTGTGATGTTGCCCTTTCATAAATAACATATTGTACCTTATAAAGGATAATATCAAAGTTACAAAGTACTTTGATTGCCAATGCCCCCAAAGTACAAAACTATTCACTATAACATGAGACAAGAGATTAGTTAAGTAAAATATTGAACTATGTGAGGCGAAAGTAAGAGACAAAAAGTCTATTATTTTTAATGTAGTGGAGTGTGCCACTTAACAAAATATCCAAAAGAATAAATCTCATAACTGTAGGTGCTTTGATTGGATGCTCGGATGGACCATTTATTCAAAGATAAAGCAATGTGCATGTAGCAGCTAAGTTTAGGTTGACTTGTATACTTACAATATTTTGTTCGAATGATAACTGAATTGACTTGGCAAAAGAGGAGGGACATTTTACTTGTTCCTTTTTGGTTGGAAAAAGAAGGAATATATAACAATTTTATAATTGGCCATTAAAAATGGACGTGCCAAGCCAAAGCCTTTACAATTTGGAATTCATTTGACTAAGCCATGCTAGCCTTTATTGATTCCTTTGGGAAATGGTAGCATTTTGATGTAAACAACAAAACCAAATTTCGAAATAAGCTTTGTTTTATCTAACATGTATGAATATTGGCTTTTACAATTGTATTACTTTATCAAAACAGCATCAAATAAGTTATTCGGAATTATCTTAAAAGTTGAGAGTTTTTATCTAATTGGATTATTTGTTATTAGTTAATATTCCTTGCACGCTTCGGAGAGCAACATCCCAAGGAATGCAAAGTTGCCATATTGGTATAGTGTAAAGCTACTATGAAGCAACATCATTTTTAAACTTTATTATCTCTCCTTTCTGTCTTTCTATCTAATTCCTTTACTATGTTATGTCTTATTTTTCTCTCTCCTCTCTTTCTCTCTCTCCTGTTATTCCGGTGGCTCCGCCCACGCAACCTGCCGTTTATGCCGCCGAGTCAACGCCGCAACGCTGCCTACCGCCATGGCCACTCGCATCGACAGCCGCTATTTAGCACCCACTGCTAGTCGTTCTTGGCGTGCGCCAACCCGCCGGCTTTGTCAGCTGGCGCCGGGGTTCGGTGTTGGTGGCTGGCTGGGTGCGGGGCTGGTTGGGCGTCGCGGGAACAAGGGGTGGGAGTTGGTTCGGCAACATTCGCAACCAAGAGATGGATCCCATGCCTAAGGTAAAGGGGTCAATAGAGTGTCGTCTAACAATCTTTTATTACACTCTTTTTTTCACGTGAGCTTTATGAAAAAAAATTCAATTGTCAAATTATTCATATCATATGGAACTCAAAGAAAAAACATCGGAACATATATATTTTTTTCAATAGTCTAATTATTTATATCATATAAAACTCAAAGAAAAAACATCGAAACATTCTCATCTTTTTACCAAGTAGCCCTAGTTATAAACGAAGGGTTCCAATCAGAGTGATAGTGAGGGGCCAAAAGAGTGACACTGAAGGATGCATTGTTTTTAAGGTCTTACAAAAACCGAACTATAAAAATTTATATCATGACACTTTAATAGCCCAAGGGGCCAACATGTATGTTGTGTATTTGCTCCTAGGATTGTTCATGTGGATGCATACACATCCAAATGCATCCAAGGTTATTAAGAGGTGAGTTTGATATTTGCATAAACACACTCCTCCCCTTATTGCACATATGCATATGCTTACACATGCACTTGTGCCATGCATGCACATACATACACACATACACATGATGTCTTGGTAAGTACACATCATATAGGATGATGAATATTTTTTGGAGACACTATGTTGGAAACACACAAATGTAGGTCTATCAGTTAAGTACATTGCTCTTAGCTCAAACATTAAACAACTTGATCTTATTTCAGATTACTATAGTTTTATGTCATATGGATAAAGCCAATGGAGAATTTGCATAGACTGCAAGAAGGAAGAGCAAGGTAGATTATACACATACAAGGCATCGTGCAACAAGGTAAGAAGGAAGTAAGGATCATGTGAGAGACCATATTGAGTCAAGAGATAAGCTCATGATGCAAATTCTCTCCTCTTAAGGGCGAGGTCACAGTTGAGATAGAGACATTGAACTAGTTCACTCATTCACACAACTATTTATTTGTGTGGTTCCAAATCACTTAGCAATTCATGGCCACATTAGGGGCTTCATTACCAAATCCACTTATCTCCCCATGGAACATACCTCACACTAAGCTTGTTATGTAACCCAGTCATATTCATCCAACTCCTAATCTTCCTCCATAGCTCCTAATTCTTACAATAGGGCAGTTCCATTAGAAGATTGTTTAGTTTCTCTAATAGAAAATATTCATGAGTAACCAATAATTTGTATTTAGGATATACTAGTTTGTGCACAAAAGGACTTACTAGGTCCTCTCAACATAGATCTCTATAAAATATAGTAATCACTTAGCTTGAAGTTTGGGGTTTTGATGTCACTTATTCTCACAATGTTGTGGTTGTATCAAGCTTGAACACTTAGTTTTTTAGGCATTATAAATTACTATTAGGTGAGATTTCTAGGGATTTAGTGATTGGTACCATAGGTTGCGCAACATTCCATGCACATGCAAAATGAAGACTATATCATGGAGGACATGAGTTCTATTAAACATCCTTGTCTTTCTCTATTATTTGTGAATGAGTTGTTAAGAAATAATGAAACTAAAATGAAATGTCGATGGCAAGAGTAATTCTTTAAAAGATCACTTAGTAACAAATAGATAACTAGCCTTGATAAAGATATTCATATTGTGCAAGCAAGGAATTATCTTCAAAACACAATTCAACCTATAGTCTCACCTCAAGAAGCTGATCATCTAGGGACATATTTTGACCTAGATTGATAGATAATGATTGGATCTCATTAGAATTATTTTTTATCCTTGTTGGTCTGTGAAGTAAAATTTTATGAAGATGTGTATAATTGTCTTGGTTTCCCAAGCATCTTGTTGTGATTGATATGTTGTCGAGGAGAGAGGTTGCATCACTATATATGGGCCTAGCATGCACTACATAAAGGATTCACTAAACAATTCAAGAATAGACGATCACCAAAGTCTTGGGGTGTGTGTGTGTGTGTGTGTGTGTGTGTGTGTGTGTGTGTGTGTGTGTGTGTGTGTGTGTGTGTGTGTGTGTGTGTGTGTGTGTGTGTGTGTGTGTGTGTGTGTGTGTGTGTGTGTGTGTGTGTGTGTGTGTGTGTGTGTGTGTGTGTGTGTGTGTGTGTGTGTGTGTGTGTGTGTGTGTGTGTGTGTGTGTGTGTGTGTGTGTGTTAAAACTACAATCATAATAGAAATTTGTGACCTCTTCCTCACGAACTTATTCTTAATGATGATTGACCACTTAGTAAAGCCACACCCTTACCCTTCCTTTTATTAGCTTTTTAGTTACAATTTATGTGAGGATGGTAAATCAAGGTAGCTCCTGTCATGGACTATTTGAAGGTAGGTTTGAGTTACTTGAAAGATCAGCCTATTCTTAAAAGGTTTGAGTTATTTGGAAGATTAATTCTTTTGAATTGCAAAAAGCTGCATTGGTTAATTTCTAGACTTTTATACGAAACTATGAGGTTAACACGGACATCATTTGTGTCATAAAAAATAAGGGTGTCATACTCATATGCATCCCTTACATGAGCAATAAGTTTAATTGAGAAGTTCTATGATCTCCAATTCTATTAAATAGATTAAACATCAAACAATTTCAACATAATTATCTTAGATGATGTCAAATCTTTCACAAGCTCAATCCTTAGACTTAACAGAACGCTTATTGTTTCAAGTGCTTCATTTGATTTTGCAACAACTAGCCTACACATCCTCTGAACTCATCGATCTATCCATTCTTCTCCCAAACCACACAAAATCAAGAACGAATGAACCAATAAGGGTGTAATGAACTCATCACCTTACCTTCTCCTCAATACCACAAAGTGAAGTCTTGATGGTGGGCCCATGATCCATGCGATGGTACCTAATCTGCAACCTCTACTCCATAGCTCCCAATTGGATTTGCACTTGATCCATAAGAGGAAATGAGAAGAAGAAGAAAGACCACGTGGCAATCTATCTCTCATCCAAGAAGGGAAAGAAGAGAAGAGCGCATGCAAGGAAGGAGCTTCACCTCTCAAGTCCCTCACTTTCTCCCTCACTCTCAAGATGGAGCACAAGTAGATAGAATAGAAGCAAGAAGAAGAAGCATGCTCTCAAGTTTGCATACCACAAGAATGACCTTATCTACTATTTACTTTCCAATTTTTATACATGGAGTTTGGAGCTTGGGCTTCCACATAAGTTGGGTGCATGTCTCTCGTATTTGGTTCTTGTCTGGTCTTTCTCGGTTTACGCATACATATTAGATTATACCGACCACCATGAAAGTGAATGAAAGCTAGTGCATGAACTTTCGCTAAGTTACAGGTCATTCTATTTGGTAAAAATATTACAACTTGCATGTGCACTATGCCTGACTTTCAAAATAATATTACAATTAATTGTATGATTGCGGGCTTTGACAAAAAATTATATGCATTCCACCCTTCATTTGATTTGCTCTTTTCTTTACTTTCTTCACCTTTGTACATATTTGCTTATTTTCTTTGCGATCCTGTTACCTTTCGTCGTACGAGTGCCCCTTGCTTGATTTGCATTGCTAGAGTGGTTTAGAGAGATGCACAATCCCAAAGTCTCTAGGCTATGTGGAAACAATGGATGATATAGCCCATCCCATTACTCATGCTGGAAATGTTCCCTTGAGTACACATGATAGTAAAATAAAGTACTTGGTTGATGTGTTACATGTACCAAATATAAGTAAGAACCTAATTTCTTTTGGTTAGATGGTGGAACATGGATTGTAGGTTCAATTCACATTTGATGATTGCTATGTCAAGAGGACCTTGGAAATGGTTGCAAGTTGATTGCAAAAGGTAAGTATACTGACAGATTATTTACTCTTGATGTAAATCTACCTGAAATGGATGTTTCTATGTTTGCACAAGGTTTGGGAGTTGTAGCTAACATTAAAATTTGGTACAAGTGGATTGGTCATGTAAATGTATAGTCTACTATGTTTGCACAAGGTTGAAGAGTTCAGGCTAATATTGAAATTTGGCATAGACGAATTGGTCATGTGAATATGCAGCAAATATGTAGTCAAAATAGATTATGGATGGCTTACCAAAGTGAAGAGTTGATGGGATGTATAAAGTATGTGCAGCATGTCAATTTGTAAAGCAAGCAAAATATGCCTTTTTGCATGAAAAGCATGTATACAAGAAGCTACTTGAGTTGATACATTTTGATATGTTGGGTCCTACAAAGATTGCAACTATGAGTGGTTACAAGTGCTATGTCTCTTTCATTGATGATCATACTCAAAAAGTATAGGTCTATTTTATGCATGAGAAAAGTGAGATGTTCACTCTCTTTAAAAGCGTTAAAGCTTTGGTTGAGAAGGAGACAATGTTACATATTAAATGCCCAACGTTGGATGGAGAGGGAGAGTACTTCTCTAATGAGTTTTCTGATTTCTTGCAAAAAAATGGTATTCTGATTTTTTGCAAAAAAATGGTATTTAGAGAAAGCTTACATGTAGATACACTTCACAAATTGGATTTTCTGAGTAGAAAAATAAGTATATTGTAGAGGTGGCTCATGAATTGATGCCTCAAAGAAACTTGCCTTACTACTATTGGGCTAAAGTAGTTACTATAGTTATATACATTATAAACAAGACACCTTTGGCTATTGTACATGGTATGATGCTTGAGAAGAAGTATGCATGTAAAAAACCAAATTTGTCCCACTTGAAAGTGTTTGGATGTATTGTTATGTGCATATTCCTGATGAGTTGCATAGTAAATTGGATCCCAAAGCAAAAAATGTGTATTTGTGGGATTCTGCTGAGCAAAAGAGATATATATGTTATAACCCTATTACATGAGAGTTGAGAGTTAGCAAGGACGTTTTCTTTGATGAAATGAGCAACTAGTATACCAATGTGCATGACCTAGTCGGAGGTAATGTGCATGAGAGTGTGGTGGTGCAAAAAATATGTCAAACGTCACAGACATTGAGTGTGCTACATGAGTCTCCTAGTCATGGGTCTATTGATAGACCTTGGAGTAGTAGATTATGATCATAGGTCAAGGTGTCTAGAAAAAAAGGGGGGTGGTAGTCCCTCCTATGTTCGATTGTGATCGGATGATAAGGGGGGTTGCCATCCCATGTTTTTGTACACAATGAGGTTCATTGGAAGCTATCAAGGTGTGTAGAAAAAAAGGGGGGTAATAGTCTCCCATCGTTCAAGCCCCCCCATTGTTTGAGGTCACTCGGAGGATGGGGGGCTCGCACCCCCTTTTTTTTTCTACACATTAAGGTTGGTTAGAAGTTATTAAGGTAAGCCATCAATGCGTGTAGAGAAAAAGGGCGATGAAAACCCCCCAATTGTCCAAGTGCACTCGAACAATAGGGGGGTTGTCACCCCCCTTTTTTTCTATACTCCTTAATAGCTTCTAATGAACCTCAATGTGTAGAAAAAAAGGGAGTGGCAATTCCCCCATCATCCGATCACACTTGGATGATGGGGAGGGTTGCCATCTCCCTTTTTTTCTACACATCTAGATAGCTTACCTTGATAGCTTCTAACGAACCTTAGTGTGTAGAAGAAAAGAGGGGTGGCAGGCCCCCCATTCGTTGAATGCACTCAAATAATGAGGGGGCTTGGATGATGGGGGGTTACTACCCCCCCTTTTTTCTACACACATTGATAGCTTCTAATGAACCTTAGTGTATAGAAAAAAAGGGCTAGCAAACGCCCCATCACCTGGGGGGGAACTACCACTTCCCGTTTTTTCTACACACCTTGATAGCTTCTAATGAACCTTACTGTGTAGAAAAAAGGGGGGTAGTATCCCCCCATCATTTGAGTGTGCTCGGACCATGGGGGGCTCAGACGATGAGGGGACACCCCCTTTTTTTTTTCTACACACCTTGATAGCTTCTAATGAACCTTAGTGTGGAGAAAAAAAGGGGATGGTAACCCCCCATCATCCGATCACACTTGTATGATGGGGGGGCTGCCACCCCCCTTTCTTTCTACACACCTTGATAGCTTCTAATGAACCTTAAAGTGTAGAAAAAAATGGGTGCAGCGACTACCCCATGGTTTGAGTCCACTTGAACCATGGGGGGACTCAGACAACGAGGGTGCTCCACCCCCATTTTTTCCTACACACCTTGATAGTTTCTAATGAACCTTAGTGTGTAGAAAAAAAGGAGATGGCATCCCCCCCATCATCCGATTGCACTTGAATGATGGGGGAGCTGCCACCCCCTTTTTCTCTACACACGTTGATAGCTTCTAATAAAGCTTAGTGTGTAGAAAAAAGGGGGATGGCAACCCTCCATTGTCTGAGTGCACTCGGACGATGGGAGGGCTTAGATGATGGGGGTTGCCACCCCCTTTTTTCTACACACCTTGATGGCTTCTAATGAATCTTATGTGTAGAAAAAAAGGGGTGGAAACCCCCAATCATTCGATTGCACTCGGATGATGCAATTCGATAATGGGGGGCTACCACCCCCTTTTTTTTCTACACGCCTTAATAGCTTCTAATGAACCTTAGTGTGTAGAAAAAAAGGAGGGTAGCAGCCCCTCCATCGTCCGAGTATACTCGGACAATAGGGGGACTCATATGATGGGAGGGTTACCACCCCCTTTTTTTCTACACATCTTGAAAGCTTCTAATGAATGTTAATGTGTAGAAAAAAGGGGCTGGCAACCCCTTCATGATTTGATCGCACTTGAATGATGGGGGGTTTCCAACCTCCCTTTTATCTACACAGCTTGATAGCTTCTAATGAACCTTACTGTGTAGAAGAAAAGGGGAGTGGCACCCCCCATCATCTGAGTGCCGATGGGGGGACTTGAACGATGGGGGGACTTCTTACCCCTTTTTTTCTACACACCTTGATAGCTTCTAATGAACCTTTGTGTGTAGAAAAAAAGGGGCTAGCAACCTTCCCCCCCCCCCCCCCCATCATTCGATCGCAATTGGATGATGGGGGGGCTGCCACCCCCTTTTTTTCTACACACCTCAATAACTTCTAATGCACCTTAGTGTGTAGAAAAAAGGGGGGTGGCAACCCCCCCATTGTCTGAGTGTACTGGGACGATGGGGGGCTGCCGCTCCCCTTTTTTTCTGGACTCAGATGATGGGGGGGCTACCACCCCCCCTTTTTTGTACACACCTTGATAGCTTCTAATGAACCTTAGTGTATGAAAAAAAAAATGGGGTGGCAACCCCCTCATCATCCGATCGCACTCGGATGATGGGGGAGCTGCCACCCACTTTTTTTCTATACACCTTGATAGCTTCTACTGAACCTTAGTAGATAGAAAAAAAGGGGTGTGGCAGCCCCCCATCATTTGAGTGCACTCAAATTATGGGTGGACTACTACCCGCTATTTTTCTGAAGACCATATGAGCCTTAGTGTGTAGAAAAAAAGGGGGTGGCAACCGCCCCATCATTCGGGTGCAATCAAATGCACCTTGATAGCTTCTAATGAACCTTAGTGTGTAGAAAGAAAGGGGGATGGTAGGTCTCATCATTAGCGTGCACATGGATGATTGGGGAGCTTCCACGGCCCTTTTTTTCTACATACCACTCATTAGAGGCTATCAGGGTGTGTAGAAAAAAAGGGGTGCCATCCTCCCTATTTTCCACATGCACACGCATGATTGGGGGGGGGGGGGGGGGGGGGGGGGGAACTACCACACCCTTTTTTCTACACATTAAGGTTCGTTAGAAACTATCAAGGTGTGTAGAAAAGAAGGGGGGTGGCAGCCCCCCCATCATCCGAGTGCGTGGGGATGATGTGGGCTACCACCCCCCTTTTTTTCTACAAACTAAGGTTCATTAGAAGCTATCAAGGTGTGAATGTATCAAGGTAAGCTATCAAGGTATGTAGAAAAAAAGGGGGTGGCAGCCCCCCCATCATCTTAGCGCACTCGAATGCTGGGGGGTTGCCACCCCCCTCAACCCCCAAGCATTCGAGTGCACTCCGATGATGGGGGGGCTGCCACCCCCCTTTTTTTCTACCCACTAAGGTTCATTAGAAGCTATCAAGGTGTGTATAAAAAAAGAGGGGTGATAGCCCCCCATCATTCGAGTGCACTCGGATGATGGGGGGGCTGTCACCCCCCTTTTTTCCTACACACCTTGATAGCCTTGGTGTGTAGGAAAAAATGGGAGTGACAGCCCCCCCATCATTCGAGTGCACTTAGATGATGGGGGTGCTGCCACCCCCGTTTTTTTGTACACACTAAGGTTCATTAGAAGCTATCAAAGCTCCATTGATACATTGTAGTATGGGCAAAAAGCAATTAAATTAGTCTTTCTGGCTCCACCACCAACCCAAATCATATGAATGATGCTCACAAACAACTCAAAGAGATGCAAGGAGAGATTTTTTTTCTAAGGAAAGGTTCTCTTACGGTGTGACCAGAGTATCATCTTGTAGGGCTGAAGTAACACCTTGCACGATTACTTGAGATTTCTAGCTCTTTCTAGGATGGGATGACTAGCCATCCCAAATAGATTAACTAGAAAGGATTCGTTTGGCATAAAGGATAAAGTACATGGTGTATTTCATAAAATATAGTCTCCTAATCATCTCTTAGATGTGAGTAGAGCGTTCTTATCTATATTAGTTATACAACCATCACTATCAAGTGTCTCTACTTTGGACACACTCTCTTTACCTATCTATCTTGGTTCCAAAATTGCAATGTCCATCTAATCCTTTCACATAGTCTTGTATCATCACTTCACACTCCTCTCCTCTAAATGTTTCCATGATTTCACATGAGAGACCAACCAAATCTTATAGCATCAAGTTCCACATTAATACAACATTATTATGAAGCTATATGCATGTTGTTAATAATAGTTGGGTACACTCGTCTTCTATAAGAGATGAAGCCTTCAAACTCTCATAGAGCGTCACCCATGTTTTGCTCTACATAAGCATTCATCCCAAAGGTCTTCATGCTACAATTGCCCTTGCACACCCATGTATTGCTACGCAAGCACTCATCACAAAGTCTTCATGCTACAATTACTCTTGCACACCCATGTCTTGCTACATAAGAACTCATCACAGAGGTCTTCATGCTACAATTTTCTTTGCACATCAAAATGTTTCTCATGTCCTTGTATCTCTCACTCTTTTGCCCATTCATTGTGAAATACTCCAAATATAACTTTGCCTTTCAAGTCATCATTGTCTCAACTTATCCTATTCATCCCTCATGGGCACACTCAATATCTCAACTTATAGACCTCTTATCTCAAACACAATGGATATATTTCTTCAATGCCTTGTTCAATTACATGATCTATATTCCTATCATCCATGTTTGGCAACACAAATTGAAGATAGGACTCTACATCATGCCTCTACCTACTACTAACACTCTACCTAATACAAATTTCTTTACAATACAAATAGTACGTAGGTAGAGGCTTTTTTTTTTACCTCTTAGAAGTCTATTTGCAACTTTAAGAATATATATGAATCTACCTAATGGCTCTACTAAAGCATAGGTTTCACCTACAACCAATCAAGGAGTGATGGCAATGTGACTCAAACCAGGACTTATGGAGAAACATTTCCTAAGGGATAAATTTGGCGACCAAGATATTGCATGGACCAAATTTCTTTTATATCTCATTCCATACCTAAGATCTATCTTTGTGACACCCAAATAAGCATAAAAACAAGGCACAAAAGAATCCAAGCATGCATCAGATTTTCATTTTTTTTCAAGAGAATAATACTAAGTTATTGCAAAAGCACCAAAAAGAGATAGAGATATGAGGGGGCCACATCCACATCCACATCATCATAAATAAATGGTATACACAAAAGTGTTACGTTCATGCATTTGTAAAGGGTAGGAATACTCAAAATTAAAGGCCAAAGGCCTTATATTATCAAATATTTCAAAGTTTCAAAGAAATAATAAAATATGAAGGGGTGTGCGTTTTGGGAAAAAGGTGGGGTGGAGTGCACGGTGGTTATGTCCCTCTTTCTCTCATTTCTTCCAAGATTCACACATTCTCCTTTTGGATGGTGCCAATCTTTCTCTCTCCTCTCTCCTCTATCTTTTGTGCAAAAATTCCTATTTTCTCTTTTGCTCTTGCATAATGGTTGAAGCTATGGATGAAGATGGCAAATTGGTTCATTATTAAAAGAGAGATTTATGGTTTCTTTTCAATTTTGAGATTAATGGCAGAGCCATACACATAGATATTGTGTGCTTTGTCCCTGGTTTTGTGGTTGATTATGTTTGTGGGAGGGTTGCTGTTATTTTGGTGCGCAGCCAGGGAAGCAGCTGATCTCAACAACCTAAGGGTGATAGTATGCTATTGTAACATTGAACCATAGGGGGAGGTGGGGGGAGTTGCTCTTCAAGGATGCTCTTCAAGGAAAGAGGAAATAAGAAGTGGCTTCCTCTTCATAGATGAAATCCTTGCACAACCAATCAGAAAGAATAAGAAGAATGAGAACAATAGTGTGAGAGCAGTTAGACAGAGGCAAAACAGTTAAGACGGGCTTGTAGATTCTGAAAGTCACTTGCTACCATGGTTTCTAGAAGAGCAGATGATACGCATGGGACTTGAACAAGAGACAGAAAATGAATCAGACACGCGTTGCAGGTGCAACATTAGGAGTAGAAGATGCTAGTGGAAATACAATAGTAAAGGAGAGGAAGAAGAATAAGAAGAAGAAGAACAGAAAGGCGCAGGTAGGCAGGGGGTCGCTACAAGAAGCCCCTTCCTATCTCCCTCCCCCTCCTTGTTTCATGCCCCTTCCCCTTCACCACTCCATCTCTTGGCCCTTTCGCCTTTTCATTTTCCTACCTGTCTTCAGCCTTGCAGGGGATGGAGAGAAGAAGAAGAAGAAGGGAGAATGATGATGAGGCATTGGGGTTGGGCCATGCTGAGGCATGGCAGGTGTGACATCATCATTATCACCATCATTCAACAATGTCAGCAGTAGTAGCAGCATCAAAGAGTCTCTCCTCAGAGCAGTACATGAGATTAGAATGTGAAGGGGGGAAAGCTGAGAGTCGGAATCTTTTGCAAAGAATCAAAGCGCTAGATCATTGCTATATATGGGTGGGAGTTGGCAAGACCACCTGATAGTTAACGACATTTAGCGAGAGAGACACAAAGAGAGATCACCATATCCTCACTGTGAAGTTGCATCTGTGGGGTTGCCATGGAGACCTTTGATGAGTAATGTATGGTAAAGATAAAAAATAATTGTTAAGTAGCAAGATCTGTGAGAGAGAGAGAGAGAGAGAGAGAGAGAGAGAGAGAGAGAGAGAGAGAGAGAGAGAGAGAGAGAGAGAGAGAGAGAGAGAGAGAGAGAGAGAGAGAGAGAGAGAGAGAGAGAGAGAGGAGGCATCTGTGTCACACACATAGACGCGTCGCATCCTCCTGCCACTCTCCGAGAGGCAGACATAAGTGACAAAGCGACAAAGAGAAAGAGAGAGAAAAGGAGGGCTTGTGAAGGCATTGCAGGAGAATAAGGAAAGAAAGAAGCAACCATAGTAGCACAAGATTGAGTCTATGCAATCAAGCTCATGGCATCCTCAATATCGAAGCTCCTCCTTCCTTCTGGCCATGTCTGTTAAAGAAGAAGAAGAATTCGAAATTGGAAAGCAGATGCTGAGTAGAATTTTGAAGAAGGCCGTGCTCTGCTGCGCTATTGCCTACTATTGCTTTCCAAGAGCGGGGAAAATATGAATTGCACCTGCACACCTGCCATCATCATCATCATCATCAGTTCCAGAGAGAGATAGACAAATAGAAAGAGGTGTACCCCGACACCAACATCTCTTCCAAGGCCATGGGCATCATGAACTCCATCAATGTCATATTGTCTACGCACGATTGTGGGCCCTGACCGAATAGCTACTCCCTCTATACAATCGCCAATGGTTTAATGATGGCCTATGTGTGGCCCTTGACTCCATATGATTCTTTGATTCGCAACAGAAGAAGCCGTGCAACAAGCTTGGTCGAGACTGTGATGGTCATAGCACCAGAGAGAGAAAGAAATAGAAGGAAATGCATCAAATCAGAAGAAGAAGAAGAAGAAGGAACATGTAGGCTGCCATAGATCTTCTACATCCCTCTTAACAAAAACAATGTGGCAGATCTTCTACATCCCTCTTAGCAAAAACAATGGTGCTCTACTATCACACAGGCATTGCAAGGATGTGTGCATTGAAGTTAGGGGCAACCCACAACTAGCACCCGCCTTGCTTCAAGCTCACAAGGCCTGAGGGTTTGACAGAAGATGAGGGGAAACAGGAAGAAGCAGAAGCAGAGAGGCATAGAAGAAGAAGAAGAAAGGTTGTCATCTGTATGTGCCAATTTCAAGTGCACCAAGAATCCCCAGTCTGCATTCTCTATGCGAATCATTGAAAAGGATGAAGAAGATGTTGGAGAAGAAGAAAAATACAAGCGCAATCAACCAGAAGAAGACTAGCAGATAAGGATATGTTTGCCAAATGAAAGAGCATTTGTGGAGGGATGATCACCACAAAAGAAGAAGCAGATGGCATGGTCACAAGAGGGAATATGAATAGGTCCTCATATATTCCATCTCTCTTACTCACCTCCACTCCACAGTAAGCAGTGGCACCTCTCATTCTTGGCATGGCAATCACTTTTATCCTCTAATGATAGCCATGGTATCGTCATCTTCCTTGTCATTCCAAAGAATCCCCTCTTCTTCCACTACGCAACCTTCTCGAATGGCTCTTACTCCTCATGCCGAGATTTGGATTCTACAATTCTTTGTCTACTTGGTTGCAGAATGGACCAGGTTCAAACTTAGGGTTATCATTATTTCAAGAAACACTTACTTAAACAAATTAAATAAAAATTTCATGTGACACTTGTTCACGCATCCACCACAAACCTCGTAGACACAAGAGAGCTTTAAAAAAAAAGAGTCCTACTTTTGACTTATTTTTAATAAAAAAATCATGAGAGATCATTCCCATGCTCTACTTTTTCTTATATAACACAATGAAAGCTTTGTGTAGCTCACCTTTGAGTAGTCTTGCGTCCTCCTTAACTACCTCTCCCATAGACCTCAAGTATTCAACATCACCATTTCCTCAACACAACCTCAACCCCTCTTTCCCTTCTTGATCTTTATGTCCACATGGTCAACCCTCGATGCCCTTTTAAAGACAAAAATAGTGACAACTTTAAAGGGAGACATAACACTATCAAATAAACAAAAAGCTAAAAACATAAAACCTAAGCACACGTTCTAAAGTGTTAAAACACACCCTTGTGATACCTATCAATAGCAATCACAATGCAAACCCTTTTGCAAGGGGATAACTAGCTCAAACAATTTTATCATCGTAGCTAAAAATGCTAGCAAAACATCAAGTGCCTTTAGAGCTACATGATGGAAAGAATCATCTTTCTTTTCCTTATTGGGATGGGAAAAATTGTGCTCATGTCCCTTATTGAAGATAAAACCCTATCTTTTGGAGACAATTTAAGTTTTTCAGTGTGGGAGTGTGACATAGGCAAGAGTTCCCTTACTTTGGCGGTCATGGATTTGGAGTCCCTATACCCTACCATGGCTAGGCCTTGTGATCGAAGTTGTTTTATTAACAATTTTGGAACTGTTTTGTGTTAGACAGTGGTTCTTCTTTGACAAGGTTCGCGAGGACGCTTCATGCTTCAGTGTGGGAGAAAATGATGACACCCAAATAAGCATTAAAAAAAGGCACAAAAGAATCCAAGCATGTATCATATTTTCATTTTTTGTCAAGAGAATAATACTAAGTTGTTGCAAAAGCACTAAAAAGAGATAGAGATATGAGGGGGCCACATCCACATCCACATCCATCATAAATAAATGGTATATACAAAAGTGTTACGTGCATGCATTTGTAAAGGGTAGGAATACTCAAAATTAAAGGCCAAAGGCCTTATAATATCAAATGTATCAAAGTTTCAAAGAAATAATAAAATACGAAGGGGTGTACTTTTTGGGGAAAAGGTGGGGTGGAGTACACAGCTGATTATGTGCCTCTTTCTCTCCTTTCTTCCAAGATTCATACATTCTCCTTTTGGATGGTGCCAATATTTCTCTCTCCTCTCTCCTTTGTCTTTTGTGTAAAAATTCCTCTTTTCCCTTTTGCTCTTGCATAATAATGGTTGAAGCTATGGTTGAAGATGATGAATATGACAAATTGGTTCATTATTAAAAGAGAGATTTATGGTTTCTTTTCAGTTTTGAGATTAATGGCAGAGCCATACACATAGCTATTGTGTGCTTTGTCCTTGGTTTTGTGGTTGATTATGTTTGTGGGAGGGTTGCTATTACTTTGTTCAACATTGAAACCCACGAAGACTGGGATGAGGTCAAAGAGGAATCCCTTCCTCACAAATAAGAATGATTGAAGTACCACCCTAGCTTTGTATGCCATTGCAAACCACCTCTAAATTTGGCCCTTCTATCCTTGGATACAACTAATGTTTGATGGAGCAAGCTATTGTTGACTTGCATGGACATGATGTAGAGACGCAAATACTAAGCCTGATGCTGTACTCAATGCTCGAATCCTTGCATGCCAATGCTTTTTGGGAGAGCATGGAAATGCATGCTGTCTTACTAGTCTTAGCTCTCGAAGACGCCACAAGAAAGGGAATTGGAGACACGAGGGTAGGAGTTAGTGTGTTTAGCCACGCAATACCCCACGCTTAGGGTAACCCACCTATTCAGAATACTAGGTTTAACATCACGCTAGCTAATTGAATGAAGGCAAGGCCATTCGGGATACTAAAGAAATGGCCCTTGAAGATTGAAGGAGTCCGATTCTCTATTGAATTTATAGTCATAAAGGGGGTGGACTATGCTATCCTACTATGTCGGCCCTAGATGAGCAATGCATGGGTCATAGAGGACTAGGGTAATGGTCTAATCTTCTTAGGCAATTGAACGAAAGTAGTGAGGGTAGAGATGGACACTTGGGAGACAACACCAATCGACCTAGCTGCCATATCAACCATGCTGAAGGGTGTCACCTAAATTAGAAAATCTTGCGGATAGTTGACTAAGGATATCCCTTGTCCAGAAGATGAACAAGATTGGATGCACGTGCTAGCCACTATCTATCTGACATTCTCAGATAAGAAAGAGTATGAGCAAGTTGTTAAGGCAATATCTAGGCCCAGATATGAATCTTTGGTACCAATCTACATGATGGCTGGAAGCTCAAACAAACACCCAAACCATGTCAAATTCCATATCCCTAGCAACAAGCGAGAACTATTTGAGATCCTGGAGCATCTGACAATCAAGTTGGCAAGCAACCTAGCCACTAACCTTAAACCTCTTCAAGATCTCTTGGACAAACCCAAGTGGTGATGGACCAAAGTGCACAACTTAAACTTGATGTACAATTGGGCCTTAGTCATTGACAAAAAGGAGGAGTTATATCAAGACTTAGGAGATGACGAGTAGTCAGATGAAGACAATGCTACCGATAAATATGAGGATTGTTGTCCCCTTAGTGATCAAAGCGAAGGAGAGATGGATACCATAGAATATGACACTGAGGGATGATTGATAGAATAGATATGAGCAGACTCCAAAATAAGCAAGGAGAATGTTTTAGGATCGAGAAAGGAGTCATACGCATGGATTGTGACCGCATATGGTTGGAGCGCATAGGAGCAATAGATTACGAGTAGGCAGGCTTGGTCCAACCAAGTGCCACACCCTATTTTAGGATGGATTCACACTTTGAGCTGTGACCTCTAGGAGAGATTCCCTCTTCTAGTGAAGACGGAGAATTCAATTCTGAGTTGGAAGTAAGCTTAGATAGTGATCCCAAAATACCACAACCTTCTAAGACTAGACGCACCAAAGGGGACCTACCCATTCACCTAAGGCACTGAAGGCTGAAGGAGGAGAGGAGGAAGTAGCCCAAGGAACCACTGGGGCTGATGAGCAAAGGAAGTTGCAAGACCTACCAAAGTGATTCACAAATTTCAAAAAAGGTGATAGGATAGTGATCTTCCTGGGAGTTAAATGCCATGGGCAAGCCATTGAACCAATAGAAGGACCCTCCAATGTCAAGGAGGTCAATTTAGCCAAGGAAGGGAACCCTCGATGAGCTAAAAGGGGTAGATTCGAGTGTTGTGGGTCTCACCAGGAATTTGAACTCATTAGTCAACGTCATTAGGAATTTGTTTTCCACTGTGCTTTTGTTTGCATTTTACATGATGCAGGAAGCACACGTAGTTAGGCTAGGAACATTCTCTTCAGTGCATTCATAATTTTTGTGTGGATATCCTTTGATTGGTTGCATATCATGGATTTCACATTGCATTTGATCTCGTATCATGAGTGGATGAGCACGAAGTTCTATTCCAAAGCATATTTTTTAAGGCACATTGCATGGAAGAATAGGTTCATATGAAGAGAATGTCCATTTTGAAGATTCCAAGGATGAGTACACCATATTGAAGTTTATGAAGAATGCAAGAGCATTGGCTATGGAGGCATTGCACAAACAGGTTGTGCCTTTCCTTCTACGTCATGCAAAGGAGGAAGTTTTATTTGATCTTCCACCAAAGATAATCTAGGATAGATACTATGATTTGAGTTCCTTTCAATTGAGATTTATGAAAGATTCTCACACTCACGGGCAAAAGAAGAGGTGGCAAACCTTGTCAAAGGATATGGTTTTGCAACTGATGTTGAAGAGTCAAAGTCAAGGAGTTTCACACACACGTTTCAAGCATTATAGTATTTAAGGAAACTCTGCAGTCATCCATTAGTTGTTTTAGGTGACTTGGAACAAGATCAAGTTTCTTTGCTATAGTCAAAACATCTGTCCAGCAGCAAGGATACTAAACTTAATATGCATGAGCTGCACCATTCTCCAAAATTGCTAGCACTCAAGGAAATCTTAGAAGAGTGTGGAATAGGCTCATAGTCTAGAAGCTCAGGGTCTTCTGGATTAAGTGAAGGTGGTCAGCATCAAGTGCTAATATTTGGTCAATTAAAAAGCTTTTTGGACATAATTAAAAAGGATGTTTGAAAGGTGTAATATATTTGCGGCTGGATGGTTCGATAGAACCTGACAAAATGTTTGATATAGTAAAAGCCTTCAATTCCGATCCAACAATAGACGGATTGCTGCTCACTACACAAGTTGGTGGCCTGGGTCTAAATCTAACATAAAAAAATACAGTTGACTTTATGGAGCATGATTGGAATCCCATGCGTGATCTTCAAGCAATGGACAAAGCACATAGATTAGGCCAGAAATGAGTTGTCAATGTACATAGGCTTATTATGCGAGGCACATTGGAGAAAGAGTGATGAGTCTACAAAGGTTCAAGATTTTTGAAGGCTTGTGTCATCCTAAATGGTGACATGATTGACTATTTGTGATGAGGATGATGACGAAGTCAAAATGATGTAGTCATTGATGTTAAGATATATTGAAACAAATGAAAGATTTTCTAAAGTTTTTTTTGGAAAAAAAGCTCCATCCTGGCTCAGTGTAAATTAACGGGGAGTTGTAGAGATTTAACTATAAAAGCATGAGAAAGGGCGCAACATATTTTGATTGGGAAAAAAGAGCAATAACGACAGTGAGAAGATGGTGAGAAAGGTGGCATTTTCAACAGCAGATGGCGGGGCAATTCATGTTGTGAGCATTTGAAGGGTGACAACTTGAAAAAGGTGGCTATCAACAAGTATGAGCTTTGAGCTCCTCATCTTTCTCGACATTGAGTATGAGCTTTGAGCTCCTCGTCCTCCTCATCATCGATCTCTCCATCAAGTCTTATATTCCACCTTCTTCTCTTCTTTCTTAGATCGAAACTACGATCTTGACTTCTAATCATCGTGAACAACCAAAGCAACCGCACTACCCCTTCATATGTGATCTTCAAAAGCATGGAGTGCCTCATTAGAGAAGTTGTGAAGAACTAGGTGGCCATGAATCTCACCAACATCATGCACATATCGAAGTGCTTGGCTCTGGATACTCGTGTGTTTGCATGAGACTATGATATTTTCAGTAGGCATGCTGATCATTGACGACTATTAATGTACTTGAACAAACTACAACAAGACCATCATCTTCTTCATCACCATGCTTTTGTGGTTGTCGGCCATTTCAATTGTCATCACACTATTAGTTGTGCTCTTGTGCCTCCAGTTACACTTGATTCTTTGATTGATGGTTCTGTTCCATTTAGACTTTGCACCCTCAAAGGCAATTAAAAGGTTTTAGGGTTTCTATCCATGAAGAGTTTCTATCCATAAAGATTGTATTCCTTTCCACTTCATCTTACCTAGCTTTCATTTGTTACTCAATTTTGAATCTTGATAAGGGGTGCTTGGAGATACTCTACTCCTTGAGAAACCTCTTGTAACTTGATCTTGTTATGAGACCTTTATCGGATCCAACTCTTAAAAGAGGCTTCATGTATCTTTGACGAGGCTTCTAGAATTTCAATAAGAGTCCTTTTGCCTTACTTCTATTCTTCTTAATTTTCTTGCATAATGTTCTTGCATCAAGTGATTCCAACAAAGGAGGGCTTCTGTCTCATAAGTCCCTGCAACGAGCAGCTTTTTGTGAACTTCGTGCATATTCTGTGTGCGACATTTGGTGAACCTGACATGAAAGCATCGCTTCTAATCTTTGAGATGGGATATCAATCTTCTTTATTGACTGGTTCCTCATTTTTGACCAATAATATATGAAGACTTTGCTAAAACTCTTTCTTCGACCATTATGATGCAGAATCAGTAGATGTAGTTATCTATGCAGTAGGAGAAACAGTTGCATCAATAGCAGTTGGATCAACAATGACAGTTGCATCAATAACAGAGCATATGCTTGGTGCAACTAAGGCAATCGAGGATGTGGTTAGTGAGCAAAAATTATTTGATGGCCAGAATGTTTTAGCCTACACTAAAACCTTTGAAAGCCATATGCACTTCTTTGGAGTTTTGACCAATGGGAGCAACTATTTCTTACAGCTTGTCATGCTTGCTTTGTGGGTTAGAGTGACAGATTTGTTTGTACAGGACTCTAGTTGGGATGCTTTCAAGAAAGTGCTTAAAGATGAATATTTGCTAGAGGATTATGGTATTGCTACACGAAAGACATTCAGAGAGTGGGTTTATTAGCCCAACAAAGGACCAACAAAGGACCAACAAACGACTTGCTGCTTCTGAATTGTTGCAGGAGTTTGAAGAGTGATACAATCGATTGGATGCACTAGAGCAAAGAGCTCTGAACTCAGAGAAAGTGGAGTTATTCTTGCTCGTGGTTGACCCTACACTTTAGGATGAGTTGGGAGAGCTGCTAGAGGACCGTACACAACCTATGGGATTGAAGACAAATTGGCAGGATGTTGTTGATGTGGTTTCTACTCTGACAAAGAGGTGAAGATGGAAGGCTCACTTGCATAATGGGATGATTTAGTCATCACCAGCGATGTCTTCTCCTACCATGACTTCTCCTACTTCTCCTGTTGTACCATCCACTACTTCTCCTATTTCTCATCCTGTGTCTATGTCTATGCCTATTTATGTTGCGATTGTTAGACCATCTACAAAATCGACTATCGAAGGTATGATGGAGGAGATATCAAAGAACTTAAAAGACCTACAAATCAAGATGACTAGAATGGAGCAGCAACCACTTAGTATAGCTCTAATTTCAGCCCCAACTTCTTCTACTCTTGCAAATTCTTTCAGGATTGACTGTGTATGTCGTTGCATGTGGTGTGATAGTCCAGATCATGAGCGGAAGGACTGTCAAGATTTTGAAGAAGCAAGAAGGCTGAAGTTGGTAGTTTGGAAAGACAAGATGATATGTTTTGGAGATATAGAGTAGTCGATCAAACCAAATTTTGGTAAGGGTGGAATGAAGAAATTGTTAGAGGAGTCTCTTTTGCACTCTTCTTATGTGATGTGAGAGGTGGCAAATGAAGTTGCTGCCTATGGCCTTCAGTTGGAGCACTTTTGCTGAAGGACAAATATTTTTTATGGTCCTATGCACTGTACACAGAGAAAAAGGGGAAAGCTTCATCATCTAAACTTTTAGCCATAGGTGATGTGATAAGAAAAGGGATTGGATGGGATGATCAAGCTGATGTCTTTTCTATCTACGCTTATATGGAAAAATCTCAAGGATTTGAAGTGCTTGTTGAAGAGAAGCGGAAAAGAGATAATGATCAGCTTGAAGGTTCGAAGAGGGTGACTAGGAGGAGTGATCCAGTTTCTCAGCCTTCTTCTTCAGGATGAGAGCAGAGTATGGCTAATATTCAAAATTCAAAAGTACAGGAAGATAAAAAAGCCTCGAAGTCAAAAAAGCAACTTGGATTCAAGCTGCTTTTCGGCATTAAGATGACTATAGACTTGAAAAAGGTACTTGAGGATCGGATTCTTAACTACAAAATTGAATACACTCTTGGAGAAGTCTTGGAAATCACCAAAAGAAAAATTCATGATGTTATCATCAGCATCATTAAAAGAAAACACCAGGTTGTTGAAGAGTCGACAGGCTATTATCTATGGCTTGCAAATTGAGGAGATTGATTCTGATGAGGAGATTACTGAGGAGTCTATAGATGGAGATTTATGTGTGCAGTCAAAGAAGACTCTCCAGCCTTTACTTCAGCCTATACAGTATGTGGAGACTGATGACACGCTTAGATTGGTGCCTCGTAGCCATTTTTCTTATAGTCATTGGGCTCGTGTGACTATGGAGACAGTAGTCAAGCTTGGTGAGACAAAGATCCCGTGTGTTGCTCTTTTGGATCATGGATCTGAGATTAATGTCATATTGCGGGGATTGTATGATACTGGTAGGTGGCCAGTTGATGTGGACCATGGATGGCGTATGCATGCATCCAACAATATTGTAGGAGTTTTGTATGCTACTTGTTCGAACTTGAAGATTTCTATTAGAGATGTGGATGAGACTTATCATTTCTTTGTGCAGAACTCTTGTTCCTATTCTATTATTTTGGGGAATCCCTTCATTGCTGAGTCTTGGATGAAGACTAAGGTTCTAGACGATGGGTCTGCCTATGCGCAGATCCGAAGCAAGGATGGAAAGAGGGCTGTTCAGTTCATGACAGTTTATGTCAACCATCAACGGAATCAAGATTCTTGGAGGGATTCCCATCTTCCAATAGGAGAGCCGGTTAGGTACCACTGTCTTGTGAGATGACGGTGGTATGAGATAAGGAAAGCTCTTGCATCTTGTTGGTAGTGGAGGTTTTTCCTCAAGTGTTTATGGTGTATCTATTGAAAGTACTTTGTGTTTCACATATTTTAGACATGCCTAGAGCTGCCATGCAGTATATGTGAAGAGAAAAGAGAAAGAATTGAAGCTTGCAAGTATTTTACAGGATGAAGACAAGGTAGATGGTCTCTATGATGGGCTATCATGCTCAGATACTATGGAGGATCTTTTAGCATTATTGAAAACTGAAAATCAAGAATTTTCATATGTCTTACAGGTCCATTCTCTGGTGATGTATTGCGAAATTACCAATTTCATGTTACAAGAAAATTTGGGTGCGGAGAATTCTCAGCAAAAAGTGTTCTTTGTTGAAATATTTCAGCAAAAAGAGTTGGGTGCTGTTTATACATAGAAAAATTTGTGTTTACCAGAGTATTTCTAGCAAGGGTTGAAATTTGCAGGTTGTAGGAAAGAAACCAGAGTACAAACAAAATATAAAATAGTTGATAAGAAGGTTAGACTAGTTCCAGGACCGCTACTTTTGGATAGTGACGAGATGATTAGGAGAGCAGCTATGTAGCCTTTTTGTTGTGCACTCTCACATTAACTTCCTCCACTATTGCTCATTAGATCTAACTACATACTTCACAAGAGCATACATAATGAATGCAAAAGAATTCGGCATAAGCTTACATTTATTTGGGTGAAGAGAGCATACAATGTTCGATGCATGAAATTTGTCCAAAGAATGATATCCACAATTCTTTGTAAAAACAATGTATTCTCTATATAGGTGAACTACCTTGGTGAACACAATCTTTTGACTCCACTTGCACCATGGGACTTGCTAAACATTCACACTTGCATAGTCCTCCTTGCAAAAGTATTTGGAAAAATGTAGCACTTCATTTAGATCCCACTCAAACTTAAAGATATCCTTAGCAAGTGGGTAAAATGATAATTAAATACCACTTTGAATTACAAATTCCAAAAGCCTTTGAGATTATGTGACTTATGTAATCTAGATGAGGCACGAGTCCTCAAAGGGGATTTTCCTTTGTTAGAAGTCCTTAACATCCTTGCATTTACTATTGAACATGGAGATGTTGCTGATAGTACATCATGAACCAACCGCTATGTTGTCAGATTCCTTTGATGCTATGGAGGTCATCTTTCTTTTGGCATTCAAATTGAATCCTTTGGTAGAGGAACTTGAGAAAGTACATGTCTCTCCAAACATGACCAGTAGATGATGAACAAAAAGAGAGAGAGAAGTAGGGGAGGGCCATACAAGCAGATGCAACATGATGAAGGAAATTCAAAGAGGAATAGAAAAGTTGCATCAGACATGTGTATTGGGTCACACTCTCCTAGTTAGCTAATATGATGCAAAATTCAAGGTTAAGAGAGAAACAAAATGGTTGGCTTGTGCTATATCTGTGTTGGAAATACTTTAGCATGAAAGTAAGAAACAAGAGGTATGAGGGAAATAGAGAGTTGGTGGAAAACAAACAACCTTGAAAAAATTGACAGAGTACTTTAGTAGGTGTCTTTGACATGTAGCCAAATATTTACCAATGGTAGTGCAAGGTGACCATTGGCTTTGAACATTGCACAAAGATGTTGGAAACCATTACGAGATCCTGCAAGTATTAGACACATATTTTTAGTTGAGACACTAAGAGAGATGAAGATTGGGACTGAAGATTGTTTACTTCAGCAAAGGTGAAATGTTTTGAGGAGATGTTGAACAGACATGGGAGAGCTTTGGCTTTTTTTCCACATGAGATTGGATGTGTTGATCCTAGGGTTGTGACGCCTATAGTTATTCTTACCATTTTGCATGTCCCTTGGAATCTACGGCCTATTCATGTGCCTAGGGATCACTTGCCCAAATTGGTGGAGCTTTTGAATGAGTGGATCAAGATGGGGATTCTAGAACCATCTTCAACTTTGTATTCTAATATATGGTTCATAGTTCCCAAGAAGAATGGACACTCAGGCTCATACAGGACTTACAGTCGGTGAACAGGGTCACTATATGGAATGTTGGAGTAGGATCTATAGTGGATGAGTTCATAGAGGCTTTTGCTGGACGTGCTATCTATCACTTGGCGATCTTTATTCTGGCTATGATCAGTTCTAGCTTGCCCTTGGGAACAGACTAGACACCTTTAGGCCTTGTCCGAATGTGTACACTTCCACAGGGAGCTACTTATTCGGTTGCTCATATGATGAATGGGATGAACAAGGTCTTACAGGATTTTATTCCAGAGCTTACCATGCCTTTTATTAATGATCTGCCTATTGGAGAAAGAGAAGGATGAGACTTTAGACGATCATGGATGCAGGTACTTTGTGGTCGTGCATATGAGAGATGTTGAGAGGATTCTTTGCAAGCTAGAGGAAGTGAATCTGACCTTGTCAGGGTTGAAGTCTATTTTTGGTGCCAAAGAGGTTTTGATTATTGGACATATGTGTGGGTATTATGGTAGGAAGCCTTCTCCTGCAAAGGTTGATGCCATAGAGAAGATTTCTTCAAAGGTTTGTAGGTTTCTTGGAGCTTGTGTATTTTATCTTATTTGGATTCCTCATTTTTCTCATATTGTGGATGATCTCTACCAGCTCTTTAGGAAAGGGCAGCATTTTTCTTGGGACATGAGACACACTAGAGCTATGAGAAGCTGAAGAGATTGTTGAGAGCTGCTCCAACTCTTTGGAAAGTAGATTATGAGTGTGGAAGACCTATCATACTCATTGTTGATACTAGTCCTATCGGCATTGGATGGGCTGTTGGCCAAGATGATGCAGATGGGAATAGGTATGCTATTCAATTTGGAATGAAAGTCCTAAACGAGTGACAACATAGGTATCCATAGATTAAGAGAGATCTCTTGGGAGTTGTCACAACTCTCAAGAATGATAAATAGTACTTCATTGGTGCTACTATGGTGGTCGAGAGACTGATTGTTTGCCTCTTCTAGGTATGATCACGAGTTGTTCTACTCCAGATATTGCCATGCTTAGGTGGATTGGGTACATAAAATCCATGAATCCTCAGTTTAGGCACATAGCACATAAAGACAACCCAGTAGTTGATATGCTTTCACGAGCAAGGTATGATGATATGGATTTTTATTGCATTGATGATGTTGATGATGGGGTTGATATTTCAGCCATGCATGTTGATCATACTTGTTATGTATATGCTTTGGAGAAATTTGATGAGTTTTTGTATACAAGAGAGTATTTGTAGATTGGTCGTTATTTGACTACCATGTCTAGATAGGATGGATGGACTGATGTAGACTTCAAGAAGATTAGGAGGAAAGCTTATTGTTTCTTCTTGCAAAGTGGGCTACTTTGGAAGCATCCACAAAAGTGAGGAGGACAGCCATGAGAGTTGTATGTGGCAGAGCTTCACATGTGTGAATCATGAAAGAGTTTCATGAAAGTCTTTGGGTAGGACATAGAGTTGTTTGGGTGACCTATGAGACGATTAGAGAACACTACTGGTGGAGAGACATGTATAGAGATATCTCATAGTTTGTTGAGACATGCACTGATTGTCAGTTGTTTTCTTTAGTGAGGCATAGAGATGAGCTTCACCCTACTTACCCGCTATGTATTTACTATAAGTGGGTTCTTGATTTGATTACTATGACTGTTGGTTTGTGGCATATGTGTTACATTGTTTTGGCACGAGAGGATCTCACGAATCAAGTGGAAGGAAGAGCATTGAAGACAAAGACTACTTTAGTGGTCTGTAAGTTTCTATGGGATGATGTTATTTGTAGGTATGGTTGCATTGGAAAAATTAGAGTAGATAGAGGTGAGTTGGATGCTGATGAGCCTAGGGAGTTTTTCTCTTGTCTTGGCATTAAACTTGCTTTGACTTCAACATATAATCTTGAAGGCAACGAGAAGAGCGAAAGAGGCCATTTGCCGATTGTGAAAGCCTTGGCCAAAGCATACGGTGTGGAGTGGCCTAGATTGTTGCCTTATGCCTTATATGGGCCGATCACACTACCACAGGTTATATGCCAGCTGAGTTGATGTATGGATAGAAACCAGTCATGCCTATAGAAACTTGCACACTCGCTTGGAGTGCTTTACCATGGCAGCAGGATGAGATGACTAAAGAGGATCCTTTGGCTCTTCGTATTCATTAGTTGGAGAGGAAATTTAAAGATATTGAGAGAGCTCTTCAGAAGCTCAAAGAGGCCAAAAAATTTGCAACAAAGACCAATTTGATAGTAGACACAGATTGAGACCTAGAGAGATTGAGGAGGGAGATTGGGTGTTGGTCTACGATAGCAGTCTAGACAACTAGAACTGTGCTACTCCCAAGGTTTCAAGTTGATGGTTTGGGCCTTCTTTGGTGTAGTATGTCCATGACAATGCTACGTATTCCTTAGCAGATCTTGATGGTATGGCCTTCCAGATTGCCATTTCAGGATAGAGAATCAAATTGTCCAAGAGAAGAGATGATGTAGCCTATGCAATTGAGGACTTACATGATGAGTTTTATGATGGACTTGAGGTAGGAGATGATGTAGATGAGGATGTGGATATTGTAGATGATTTTGTAGAAGATGAGGAGATCGCATTGACCATTGAGGTTGGTGGTGATGAGGATGGATAGCTGTGACCCATTCGAAGGATGTGCAGGTTTGGAGGGGGTAGACGTTGTGACGCTACGTGTCCACCACTGCGAACTTGAGGGTGGAATTTGTCACCAAGAATTTGAACTCATTAGTCAATGTCATTAGGATTCGTTTTCGGTTATGTTTTTGTTTGCATTTTGCATGATGCATGAGCACATGTAGTTAGGCTAGGCACATTCTCTTCAGTGCATTCATAATTTTTGTGTGGACATGATTGGTTACATATCATGGATTTGACATTGCATTTGATCTTGAATCATGAATGGATGAGCACAAAGTTCTATGCCAAAATTTTTAAGGGCACATTGCATGGAAGAATAGGTTCATATGAAGAGAAAGTCCATTTTGAAGATTCCAAGGATGAGTACACCATATTGAAGTTTATGAAGAATGCAAGAGCATTGGCTATGAAGGCATTGCACAAATAGGTCATGTCTTTCTTTCTACGCCATACAAAGGAGGAAGTTTTATTAGATCTTCCACCAAAGATAATCCAGGATAGATACTATGATCGGAGTCCCTTTCAATTGAGGCTATATGAAATCACTCACAGGCAAAAGAAGAGCTGGCAAACCTTGTTGAAGGATATGGTTCTGCCAAACTGATGTTGAAGAGTCGAAAGAGTCAAGGAGTTCCACACACGTGTTCTAGGATTTACAATATTTACATGCCCATATTTGCCACAATAATGACAATCCTTATCTGCAATTGATTGTTGTCCATGGCTCATTTAGGGCTGCTGCCAAGTACCTCTTCCTCTAGATGAGTAACCCTCTTCCATGAGCATAAGGAAGCACCTCTATTTGCTTGAGGAGGCTGCCTATTTTGCCATCCACAGAACAAACTACAACAAGATCATCATCTTTTTCATCACCATGCTTTTGTGGTTGTCGGCCTTTCAATTGTCATCATGCTATTATTTGTGCTCTTGTGCCTCTTGTTACACTTGATTCTTTGATTAATGGTTTGGTTCCATTCGACTTTGCACCCTCAAAGGTGACTAAAAGGTTTTAGGGTTTCTATCCATGAACAATTTCTATCCATAAAGATTGTATTCATTGTATCTCCACTTCATCTTACTTGGCCTTCATTTGTTACTCAACTTTGAATCTTGATAAGAGATGCTCGGAGATACACTTCGAGATACACTACTCCTTGAGAAACCTCTTGTAACTTAATCTTGTTATGAGACCTTTATCAGATCCAACTCTTAAAAGAGGCTTCCTATATCTTCGACGAGGCTTCTAGAATTTCAATAAGAATTCTTTTGCCTTCTATTCTTCTTAATTTTCTTGCATAGTGTTCCTGCATCAAGTGATTCTCGCAAAGGAGGACTTCCATCTCGCAAAGCATCGTTGCGACGGCGAGTGACGTTTTGCGAACTCCGCGCGTATCCCATGTGTGCGACAACAATCAATGTGATGCCTGCCACAACAAGCAATGACCATATCCGATGAATCCCAAGCACGCTCAGGTAGTGAAAGAGGAAATTGATAAGCTCTTGAGAGCAGGATTCATTTACGAGATTGAGCACACGGACTGGGTGTCGCTCATATTGATCTTGCTAAGAAAGAATAGAAAGATCAGAGTGTGCATCAACTACAAGAAGGTAAATGTTGCTGCAAAGAGAGACAATTATCCATTGCCATGCACTAAGCACATGCTTGAACAAGTAGCTTGTAAAGAAGCCTATAGTTTCTTGGACAGCTTCTCGAGATACAATCAAGTGCAAGTGCATCCTAACGATAGGCATAAGACTGCATTCACAACTGAGTGGGATTTCTTTGCCTACATGGTCATGCCATTTGGGTTGACTAATGCACCAACTACCTTCCAAAGGCTCATGTGTGCCATCTTCAAAGACATGCTTAGGGAGGATTTTGTAGACGATTTGTGTGTTGGGGGTAAAGGCACCTCCCCGTAGCCGTTGTGTATTACTATACTGACAGTACCCACCACTGCACACTGTAGGTGGCAGGCACCCATCACTGTCACTTTATTCTTTATTCTTTCAGTGAAAGTTTGAATAAAGGAAGGCATGGTCACACATTGTGACTGTTGGAATTCCCATTTGGTCTCTCTCTCTTTCTTGCTCTTGCTCTCTTGCCATAGCTCTTCTAAGCAAGCCTTGATACCTCTCACCTTTCAACTGGTATCAGAGCAGGTCCTTTGTGAGCGCTTCCCAGCATCAACATGAGGCATGGGAATTCTTCTCTCACTCAGTTTTTAGTTCATAGGTTCACAACAGGGTTTGAGCTTGTGGTAGCCATTGGAGAGCTTGGTTGCTTACTTAGCTTGATTTTTGGCCTTCCTTGGCCCCTTGGGGACCCTCCCCACCACTTGCAGCCTTTGTAGCAACCCCCCAGCCCCATATCTATAGCTAGCACAATTATGCCATATTGACAGACGTTTTTTCCAACATGACAGAGATCTATAGTAGCTTCTCACCCACTTGGCACTTGTTTATGGTCTATTGAGACCCCCCGACAGTTGGTATTGAGCTTGGGCACTTCCACATGACTTGGGGCTTTGATCTTGAGCTCCCATTAGCTGTATAAAAAATAGAAGGCCTGATTTTAACCTATCCCAGACATTTATAGCAGCCACCAGCTCATTTACTTTATCTGGCACTTGGTTATGGCTTGTTGAAGCCTCTCGACACTTGGCTTTGGGTTTGGGCATTGATATTTATGGTTGTTGGCATTAAGCTTGGAGCTAATTTAGCTCAGCCATGGACTATTTGAATAGTCCCAGGATTTTCATAAACTGGGCAACACTCTGTCATTGATCTTTACAAGTACATGTGATGGTCATTTGATCCCCGATTATCCTTGTATGATGCCTATATGTCAAGGAATGTATGCCTATAGTTTGCCTATAGATTTGAGCTTGGTTCGAGCACTGATTTGATCAGTTTATAGAGATTATTTATTGCTAGAATATTTAGGGCTGAAGCTCATTTTCTTATGTTTGGATATGCCTATTGCATTAAGGCTATGTCTTGGATGTATACATTGATGTAGTGACTCTCAGGGATCGACATAGAGCTTGGATTTGATCTCAAATCATTGGTTGACCTTGAGATTGCTTTGCATAGCATTTGGATCTCCATCTTTGATGTACTTATGGCATGTACTTTGGTTATGCTTGACCGGTCTTGACATGCTTGGCTTATGCCACTACTACATGCCCGTTACATTGTTTGGAGTCACATGCTACTGAGCCTTGCTTTGTCTTTACATTTGATTGCCCGGAGCTTACTTTGGCTATTTGTTGGCTTGCCAGAGTTACATTTTGGATGTACTTGATGTCTATGGATGCTATGTACGAATGCTACATGGCCTATATGCTCATGAGGTCTTATTGATGCTTGATCTTGGATCCTCTGGCACGGCATTGGTGCTATCATATGCCCTTGTTGTGCCAGTGGGAGCATCTTGATATGCTTGACAGACATTGAGCATGCGATTTATGCTACTTGAGCATTCAAATACTTGAGACTAGGATCTTTACCTGGATGTTGCATGGTTGATATGCCGTGGTCCTCATAGATATATTTGGGCTGATTTGGGCTTTGCACTTCCTAAGCATACACCTATTTGTGTCTAGTCTTGCCAGTGTTGTGTACACTCTGCCCTATTACACAGGGGGTGTGTCGGCTTACTGATGGATTCATTTGACATGCTTGGGTGTTTGCTCCATGTTCATATGACTATCACATGTTGATTTATGCCCACTTGATGTTGGTTATGCTTTGACAATCAATGGTTCACTTGGTGCATTCATTTTTCCTACAGTTTACTCTCATTGTACGTAGCTGTAATTTATTATAGCAAGTAGCTATGCATGGATTGACATGGAATTTTCATGCTAAATCATCTTGATTTTATGTACTTTTGATGGTACTTGGTGGGCAGCATCATTAGCTATTAGTTCGTGGTCATTTTGCCTTGATTTTGGTGGTAATTTGGATGTTTACAACAGAAAATAACAAGCAATTTTAAAGTGTCTGCATCATTTTGGACTGCAGTGTGGCATCTTCTTCCACTGATAGTGCCATCTTCAACACCATTAAGCTTGATGGTATGAATTATGCCTATTGGAAGAGCCAATTTTGGCAGGTATTGGTGCAGAAATCTTAGATAAAGCCATTAAGGATGCACGACGAGCAGATTGAAATTGTGACTGATGATGAATGGGATGAGCTTGATGAGTTATGCAAGTTCACCCTCATCTTGTCTCTCACTGAATAGGTGCATTAAAATGTGGTTGAGGAAGCACAGAGTGCTTGGCAGCTTTGAGATAAAATTAAGAACCTCTATGACAAGAAAGCAAGTCAGATGTATTGGCTGAAGTAGCTTATGGACATGCGCATGAAGGAGAATATGACAATGTCTGCTCATTTGAGCCAGTTCCATGCTATTCTCAAGAACTTGACTTCGTAGGGCATCACCTTTAATGATGAGGTTACTCCATTGTTTTGGCTTGGGAGTCTGAGTGAGTCATGGGATGTATTCCGCACTGCCTTATATTCTCTTGCTACTGTTTTAAACTTGCCTAATGATGTAGAGAGTGCTCTTCTGTAGGAAGAGATCAACTGTAAGAACTTGGATGCCTCTTGTGTGTCACTTGCTTTGACTGTTAGAGGCAGAGATGGTAATGGAAAGAATGATTGTGGGAATGGCCATGGCAGAGACTCGTAGAAGTCTAGGTCTAAGTCAAGTGGTAAGTCGCGTAGCAAGTCTCGTGGGAGAAATGCTAATGTGAAATGCCATCCTTGCGGCGAGAAGGGTCATATATGCCCATAGTGTCATGAGTTGTGTAATGAGAAGCGTAAAGAGAAGGGGAAAGACAAAGTACAAGAAAAGTCCTCTGATCGTAGCATGGTTACTTTGAAATCCAGTGTGAAAATAGAGGAGATAAATGTCATGTAGACTGACTCCCATGGGGAATACATACTTGCAGCTAGTTCTTGTGATGCTATGCCATCGACCAAGGTTCACTCTATGTATGCGTAGTGCTGGCTTTTGTATTCTGGTGCTTCATTTCATGTTACACCATGCCGTGAGTGGTTTCACTCCTACCACACTGTCTCTGGTTCAGTTCGCTTGGGTGTTGACAAGTCACTTGGTATTGTTGGCACTGGGGATGTACGGTTGCAGTTCTCTACTGGCATTACTTTTCTATTATAGGATGTACATCATGTACCTCTACTTACATGCAGTCTTATGTCTGCAAGGCAGCTTGATGATGTTGGATTTCATGTTTCATTTGGGGATTTTTCTTGGAAGATCACTCGTGGAAGACTTGTGCTTGCTAGAGGTACCAAGGTTGATAGCCTTTATCCTCTTGTAATTGATGGGTCCTCGGTTGACCATGTTTTGTCAATGGGTTCCATCCCACATGTATCTCTTTGGCATGGCCATTTGGGCCATATGTCCTTGAAGGGAATGAAAATCCTTTCTAGTTTTTGCGGTACTTACAGCCCCTTGACTATGCATGTTTTGATTCATGTGAGCATTGTCTTTATGGCAGACAGATTAGAAATACGCATAAGAAGTCTGGTAGGACACGCATGAGTGAGCCCTTGGCATTGGTACATTTGGATGTCTGTAGACCCATGCCCTGTCAGTCTATGGGTGGTGCAAAGTATTTTGTGACATTTATTGATGATTTTTGTATAAAGTTTGGGCTTATCCCATTAAGCTTAAGTCAGATGTCTTGGATGTGTTTCAGAGATGGCTTGCATTGGTTGAGAACCAGACTGGGCATAGGCTGAAATGCCTTAGGACTGACAATGGGGGAGAATATGTGCCACATGCCTTTGAGCAGCTATGTGATGAGAGGGGTGTTAAGTGTAAGTTGACCGCCCCCTATACCCCACCCTAGAATGGTTTGGCTAAGTGGATAAATAGAACAATCCAAGAGTGTATACGCAGTATGCTTAGCCATGCAGGCCTACCATAGAGATTTTGGACTAAGGCAGTTAGTACAACTATGCATGTCATAAATAGATCACCTTCCACTGGTTTGGATTTCTAGGTTGTAGAGGAGGTATGGACCCATCTTATGTGCATCTAGGTGTATTTGGATGTGAGGCATTCTGCCATGTGCCCAAGGACAAGCATAGTAAGCTGGATCCTAAGAGTGTCAAATGCATAGATACATGTGAGATGGGTTACTGCCTTTGGGATCCGCAAGCGCAGAAAGTCATCCGCAGCCATGATGTAGTCTTCCATGAAGACAAGATGCATAGGTAGCCTAAGAAGGTTGTAGAGATACGCAAGGCTATATTCTAGGAGGAGCCTTGTGCTCCTGAACATGTAGTTAGACAACTTGCAATAGCAATTGGTACACATAGCCAGGGTATTGGACAGGATGGTAGACATGCAGTAGAGCCTACAGCAAGACGGCGGTCTACTAGAGCTAGACGTCCACCTGATCGATTTGAGCCCTCGATGCATTGTCTTGGTTATAGATGCAGGAGAGCCTCTCACCTATGATGAGGCTATGCATAGGGGTGAAAATCACTCTTGAGGGAGGGCTACGCAGTTTGAGATGGACTCCCTCCATAAGAATATGACTTGGGATTTGGTTACATTGCATAACAACAAGAAGGCTTTGCCATGCAAATGGGTGTACAAGCTGAAAAGTACCCTCGGACACCCCAAGCTGGCTTATAAGGCAAGACTTTTTGTTAAGGGTTTTAAACAAGAGCATGGAGTTGACTTTGATGAAGTCTTTTCTCCTGTGGTCAAGATGACCACCCTTCGCTTGGTTTTAACCTTAGTCACGCAGCTTGACTTGGACATGTATCAGATGGATGTCAAGACTATATTCTTGCATGGGGATTTGCATGATGAGATATACATGGAGTAGCCTAAGGGCTTTGCAGAACTTGGTAGGGAGCACTTAGTGTGCAAGTTGAAGAAAAGTCCTTACGGCTTGAAGTAGGCACCTAGGGAGTGGTATCATAAGCCTGATGCCTTTATGCAGTCACAGGGCTACAACAGGAGTGCTATGGATCCGTGTCTTTACTCAAAGAAAGCCCGTGATGGCTCATTGCTTATTTTGGTACTTTATGTGGATGATATACTGATAGCAGGGACAGTTCATGATGAGCTAGATGTTCTTAAATCTCAATTGAAGAAGATCTTTGAGATGAAGGATTTGGGACAGGCCTCTCACATTCTTGGTATGTGCGTGAAGCACGATAGGCATTAGGGACTACTCTACCTCTCACATAGGGTTTCACATAGGAAGTACATTCATAAAGTCCTTGAGCGTTTTCACATGTAGGACATGAAGCCTATTGGCTGTCCATTACCTTCTCATGTGAAGGTCTCATAGGCCGATTGTTTGTAGACATATGAGTAGAGGACTGAGATGGCCAAGATCCCTTATGCATCAGCTATGGGCAGTTTGATGTATGCCATGATAGACACTCATCCAAATATTGCCTTTGAAATTGGTGTTGTGGCATGCTATATGGATACACCTAGAAAGAAACATTGGGATGCCATGAAGGGTATCATGAGATACCTAAAGGGCATAATAGATATGTGTCTTTGCTATGACAGCCATGATACATGAGTTGTGGGGTACACAGACTTTGATTATGTAGGACATGCAGATAGTAGGAAGTCCACTTTTGGCTATGTATTCACCCATGCTGGAGGTGCTGTGTCTTGGATCTCCAGGGTTTAGAAGTGTACGGCTCTCTCTGCCATTGAGGCCAACTATGTTGCAGTTGAGGCTTCAAGGAGGTCATATGGTTGGGCCTTTCGGTTCATGACCTTGGGATTGATGCTATACCTACACTACATTTAGATTTTATGAGTGCTATTCAGCTATCCAAGAATTTGGTCTTCCATACAAAGACAAAACACATTGAGGTGAGGTGTCACTTCATATGTGGGGCCGTGGAGGACAGGTTTGTTGACCTTGTCAAGATCTCCACTGACAAAAATCCTGCAGATCTGCTCATGAAAAGCCTCAGTAGTACTGAGCGCTTTGCCTTCCTCTCAGGAGATTGATGAGTGTTAGATGAGATGATGTTTTTCCTCATCCTGTTGTACATGTGTACATTGTACCGTCTTTTCTTTTTCTTTTCACTCCTCATTGGGGCAGATTTGCCTTTAAGTGGGAGGTTGTCGGGGGTAAAGGTGTCTTCGCCTAGCCACTTGTGTGTATTATTACACTGACAGTACCTGCCACTACACATTGCAGGTGGCGGGCACCTGTCACCATCACTTTATTCTTTATTTTTTCAGTGACAGTTTGAATAAAGGAAGGCCCGGTCACACATTGTGACTGTTGGAGTTCCCATTTGGTCTCTCTCTCTTTCTTGCTCTTGCTCTCCTGCCATAGCTCTTTCAAGCAAGCATCGATCCTTCTTAGCTTTCATCGTGTGTTCATTCTACATGGAAGGAACACTTAAACGATGTTGGTTATATCGTCTCTCACTAAATCCCTTGAAGTGCCAATTCTGGGTAAAGCAGGATGCATCCTAGGGCATGTGGTGTCGAAGAATAGCATTGCCACCACACAGAATTCTCGAAAGTTAGGGTTATTATCAATCCTCCACCCCCATCCAATTACAAGGGAGTTCAATGCTTCCTAGGCCATACTACATATTATTGGTGCTTTGTGTTGAACTATGCATTGATTGCTAGGCCTCTATACAAATTGTTGATTATATTCGAGTGGACCGAGGAATGCCAATGCACATATGAGGAATTGAAAAAGTCTCTAACTACTGCACCAACTCTACAACCCCCAGACTGGAGACAATCACCTTCCATGTTCACATCAACGCTTTGAAATTCGATGTGGGAGCCGTGTTGTGCCAACTTGGTGAACACAATCTAGACTATCTAGTGAGCTTTGCTAGAAAACAACTCACAGATACAGAAATGAATTACTCAACAATGCAAAGACATGTCTTAGCTATGGAATTTTCTATAAAGAAATTTCGGCATTATCTTTTGGCCATGCCTTTTACCTTCTTCGTTGACCATGAGGCATTACTTTATCTTGTTAATAAGCCTTGCACTACGGGACAGATTGCTCGATGGTCACTTTTTCTTTTGGAATTTTACTTCTCTGTGGTAGTATGCAAGGGGGAAAGCGGCACTACATGACTGACCATGTGTCTCACATACCCACATGAGAAGCCGCTAGACAGGGCATCTTGGACAAATTACCGAATGTGCATCTGTTTCACCTATCCAGCACGAGAGAGATTTATTTAATACTGACTTGATGCCATATCGAGCATACAATAAAGTCTAAATGCTGGAGCATGGACTCCTTAAATGATCTATTGAGAAGGCCTGACTTAGGTGACTCATCCTTAAAATCCAACCCTATCAATTGATAGCATGCCAACTTTATAGACTAGGGCAAGATGGGTTGCTACGTAGATGTGTGTGCGAGCATGAAATGCATGATGTACTAGTAGAGGCACATGGCAGGATTGCAGGAGGACACTTCAACAGAGATATAATAGCCCGCAAGGTGTTGCAATCTCAACTATGGTAGCCTACCCTTTTTCTTGATGCAACACGATTTGTAAAACACTGTGATGAGTGCCACAACGGACCAAAGTCCCAATTTGCAAGGACCATATGGATATAACTCCCTATCATTGCAAGACAGCCCTTCGAAAAATGGGAAATTGACTTCATTGGGCCGATTAGACCTGCGCCATAGTATTCACAATCCAAGTACATTATCATTGCCATGGATTATCTCACAAACTGGGCTAAAGCATGAGCAATATAAAAGAATGACGCTATGACCACTGCCAAGTTCTTATGGGAGCAGGTGATCTCATGATTTGGCTACCCCATCGAACTGGTTAGTGACCAAGGCATGCACTTCATTAATGAAGTGATCTCTCACCTCCTGTCTACCTTCATAATCATCCATTGAAATTCTTCACCTTACTGTCCTCTCAAGTGAACGACCAGAGGCTGAGTCTACTCATAAAATCCTAGTGAACGTCTTGACCAAAGTAGTCTCTTCTTCACACAGTGATTGGGATAACAAGTCGATGGTGGCAGGCTTGTGGGCCTACCGTATAGCTTATAAAATGGTTGTAGGATAGACTCCCTTTAACTTGACCTATGGGACTAAAGCAATTCTGCCCATAGAGTTCTTCATTCCTAGTCTGAGAGTCACTCTTCAAGAAAGATGGGATGGGAAGAAGGCATGGATAGAGCACCTAATTGAGCTCGAGTGCCTATCGGAAACTTGACTCCTAGGCACTCACGCACTGATATGTGAGAATGCAAGACACAAAAGATGGTTTGACAAGCATGTCAAATAGCGAGACTTCGAATAGGGAAACTTAGTACTCTTGTACTTAGTCAAGGGACATAAACAAAAGATGAAGTTTATAGGGCTAGGACTTTTTAGAGTCCATACCATTAGTAGAATCAGTAATGTGAAACTCAAAACCCTAGAGGGAGAGAGCATAGGCTTCTTCAAAGGCAGTCACATCAGGAAGTACTACCCCCCCACGCACCCACTACATGAACCTCCAATGCTAGAGTCTCCTGTCAACATACAAGTGGCCACAATTATGGAGATTGAAGATAAGGATGAGGAAACAATAGAACCAACTTATCTAAGCATAACGGTCACTGCCAAGCACATGACCACCCTCAATGCACTGATTGATGAGGGAGCTGACTTTAATGTCTTAACTCACGAACATTGGACCCAAATTGGCAAACCACAGTTACAATCCACTAATGCCAAACTTAGCCCATTCGGGGCTATTCATATGCACTCTTGGGAAAGTGCAAAGTAGCAATCTCTATTGATTCTGAGAGCATACCAATGATCTTTTATGTGCTACCAAACACTAAATATGAAGGTACAATATCGTTGTTAGGACGCACGTTTAAAAAAGCAAACTCATTGCAATGTCGACTACGAGTCCTAATGCATTCACCTTGCCATAGGCAATGCACGTATAGTCACCACTTTCAACAAGGGCTGTGTGACTCCTTTAATGTTTGCAAAGTCACTGGTAGAGAAACCCACCATCAAGTCTAAGGAGGGGGGTCGTAACCCATCACAACCCGCCAAACCTCAAGGCATGAAAATCATGGGAGTCAAAGCTAAGGCGTATGAACCAAAGCTCCAATGGATCTCTACTCACTTGTGGATTGTTTCCGCTTTCAGACCTACGAATCATGGAGCAGGTTTCTCGTATTTCATATCATGTTCATGATGGCTATGAACTCTTCAAGTTATTGCAGATGATTTGACATGATGGGGATCCTAGATCAACTCTACTTTTCTTCACTGTTGCATGCAGAAAGGCGTTGGACTTGGAGCACGGGTTATTGCTACATACATGCCAATTGACTTGCCTATCTTCAAAACAATCTAAAGAGGCTAAAATGGTTGGAAGACTTGAAGATTATCAAGTTGTTCATCTTCCATGAGGCACATGTGAACTCGACCCTACACATTAGATGTCGACAGGTAGAACAAACTCGCTACATTCATGAGGCACATGTGAACTTGACCCTACACATCAGATGTCGACAGGTAGAACAAACTCGCTACATCTATGAGGAGGTGGTCAAAGTACTGCCAGCATATAGAATTAAAGTAATGGGAAGAAATGAACATCATGGCTATCAAAAACGGGGATTTTTTGAACTTCCCATGACATACTGCTTCTTGAGAATCCATTCCCCAAATCCATATTACTATTATGTCCATGTAACTGAATTCAATAGGGAATTATTAACCTGGCGTTGATGTATCGCTTGAAAGAAAATCATCCCAGCCAACCTCTATCTACCCTCGAATAATTGTACTTGAGGTTTATGCTTCTTTATGGATAAACAAGAACTCTATGATTATTTGATTTGTTGCACAGTAGTGATGAAAAATAATTTGCGCATTGATTTAAGTTGTATAGAGATGTGAATGCAATCCTAACACGTAAGTTTAAATTGAAAACTAGATACAACCCCAAACACAAAACCAGAACTTTGTTTTCGCACTAAGCCCGACAGAGGCACAAGAGAAGAAGTTTCTTCTCAAATAAATTAAACCACCATAATTTGATAGAAAAGGAAAGATTGTTGAAGCCGATGCGGAAGTATGGATTGAATCCATGGAGGATTACTTTAGTGCAGCAGGAACAACACCTGTAAACTAGGCTATGTTTGCCAAGCTCAAACTTACCAACAAAGCTAGGCTTTGGTGGAAGAAATGGTGTAAAGACCAAGTAGTCACACGAAAAGCACAATAACTTGGGATAAGCTCAAGGAAGCAGTGCAGGGAAGGTACATGCCACCTACATAGAGAACTCAAAAGATGAATGAGTTCTTTAAGTTGAAATAGTTTGGCCTGTCTTTGGAGGCCTACTACTCGAAATTTGTCTCCTTGTTAAAATATGCCCCGACAATGAGTATTCCCCAACAAGTCTCGAAGTTTTGTGATGGGCTAAACCCACCAATGAACACTTGGTTGGAACGTCTTGAAGTTCTGTGATGGACAAACTGCTAAGGTGGAATTTCTACTTAGAAACGAGCCCACAAGTTCAAAGTAATGAATCTAGGAGTTGATGAGTGCCTTCTCGGGATGGATTGGCTAATCCCCAACAACACTCACATCCACTGTGGGAAAGGACAAGTCTCATTTTGGAATCCTAAAGGTGAGCTAGTTACAACACAAGGAGAAGTAGGTAAACCAAAGATCCAGCTAGCTAAGGCAACATGAATAGTTCAAGGAATAAAAAAAGGATTACCTGTCTAATTGATCAAGCTAAACAAGTCGGAGCAGGCAGAGGACTCCAGTGAAGAACCATCATGGTTGAAAGAGTACACGAATGTGTTTCCGAAAGAATTGACAGAATTACCACCGTCTAGGGAAGTGGATCATGAGATTAAAGCTAATACCAGGAGCTGCACCGGTTGTGAAAAGACCCTACAAAATGTCCATTCCTGAAGCTATTGAGTTAAAAGAAAAACTCAAACAACTATTGGACCAAGGGTACATACGCCCCAACAGTTCTCCTTGGGGGGCTCCAGTCTTGTTCCAAAAGAAGAAGGATGGCACACTTTGCCTTTGCATCGATTATAGAGGCTTGAACCAAGTGACCATCAAGAATAAATATCCTATCCCAAGGATAGTTGAGTTACTCGATCAATTGCAGGGAGCAAAAATCTTCTCCAAGATTGATTTGAGGTCATGATACTACTGATTCGCGTCAAAGATGAGGATAGTACTAAAACGACATTTAATACCAGATATAATCATTTTTGAATTCACAGTATTGTCCTTTGGATTGACTAATTCCCTGCCACATTTAATAGGCTATTGCAAGACATTTTTAGACCATATCTCGATGATTTTGTACTTGTCTTCTTTGACGACACCTTGGTTTATTCCAAAGAAGACAAGGATCATGAACCCCAAGTTCGCATCATCCTTGAGACCATGAGGACACACAAGCTCTATGCTAAGAAGAAAAAGTGTGCCTTCCTCAAAAGGAAGATCAAATATCAGGGGTTTATTGTGTCAGAAGAAGGAATCTCTATAGACCCTACAAAGGTTAAGGATGTCCAAGAGTAGCCTCCACCAACCATTTTCAAAGAGGTGTACAATTTTCTTGGATAAACAGGTTGGTATAGGATCTTCATTAAGGACTATGCCTTAATCGCAATGCCCCTCACAAATCTACTAAAAAAGCAAGTTGCCATAGTGTGGATGCCCACAGAACATTCGAGTTTTGATCAACTCAAGCATAGCTTGGTGACATCACTAATTCTAAAACTCCCTAACTTGAGCAAGGAGTTCGAAGTTGTCATGGATGCTAGCTCACTTGCACTAGGCTGTGTACTAATGCAAGAAGGTCATCCTATAGAATATTCTTCAAGGAAGCTAAAAACTCATGAGAAAAATTATGCCACCCATGACTTGTGGAGCTACTAGCACTTAGTCATGCTCTCAAAATTTGGTGACACTATTTTCTTGGCAATAAGTTCTCTTTGGTCACGGACCATAAGAGCATCAAATGGATCTTCACACAAACCGACCTTAACATGAGGCAATGACACTAGATCGAGATTCTACAGGAATATGACTTTGAGATTAGCTGGTAAAGAGAATGTGGTCGCTGATGCCTTAAGTCGCAAGGCGTTTCTCAACTCTCTTATTATGGAGGAACCCTCAAAGGTGGAAGCATTAGTAACTTTGGTGTCAATGCCTAGTAACCCTATCCTTGAACTAGCTAAGGAGGAAGCTAGCCATGACCCAGAATATCTAAAGATGATGAAGGGGATTTTGGAAAAGGACCAAAACCCCAAACTTAAGGTCAAGTATCAAGAATTCCCTGTCAATGAGGGACTTGTCTATTTTAGGACAAGATTATGCATACTCTCAAGCAAGAAACTCAAGTGGAGAATACTCTAGGAAGCACATGACTCCCCTTTTTCAGGCCATCCCGGATATATCAAGACACTCAACATGGTTATGAAGAGCTGCCATTGGGAAAGGCTTAAGGGAGATGTACTTAAATATGTCATGTAATGTTTGTCTTTCCATCGCATTAAGGCAGAGCATGTCAAGATGCTTGGGAAGCTACAACCTCTTGACATTCCTCAAATGAAGTGGGAATTTATCAGCATGGACTTTGTTGTTGGATTACCTTCAGTTCAATGAGGATACAATTAAACTATGGTAATAATAGATATGCTCACCAAGGTTGCACATCTCATTCCAATCAAGACAAACTATAAAGCTTCAGATATTGCTAGATTATTCATCAAGGAGATATTCAGACTCCATGGGTTGCCCAGAAAGATAATTAGTGACCGCAACCTCCTCTTCACATCTCATTTCTGGAGAGGGATATTCGAGGCCATTGAAACTCAACTCTGTTTTAGTACAGCTTATCACCCTCAAATTGATGGCCAAACAGAGAGAGTCAACCAAGTCATTGAAGATATCCTTAGAGCATATTGTTGTCAAGAATCCAAGAAGTGGATCCAATATCTACCATTGGTAGAGTTTTCCTATAATGCTTCCTACCAACAAAGCATTCAAATGACACCTTTTCAAGCATTGTATGGGCATGATTGCTGTACTCCATTGAATTTTTCAAATCCTACCTTAAGTGTAGAATCTTCCAAGAAAATGCTTGAGGAAATGGATGAGCAGGTCAAGGCCCATCAGAGAAGACATTAGAGCTACCAAGGATAGGCAGAAAGCCTATGCTTATCTAAATAGACAAGAGCAACTCTTCACGGAAGGAGATATGGTTTTTATTCGTGTACGACCCAAGAAGAGTTCCTTATCATTGGGAGAAATTAAGAAACTGAGTCCAAGGTGGGTTAAATTCCATGGACCGCTAAAAACGTGTCTAAATAGCCGAAAGCAACACGTTATAGCTGAGGAGCTAATTGCCATCGAGATTTCTAGAGAACACACATAAAACCGACACCTCATTACGTCCTATCACAAGAGTAATGTCCTTGCCACAATACAGAGAAATTGAGGAGTTAAAATAGCTTGCTAGCATGGACTCCTCTTTCTTGAGGAAATGGTATGGTCTCTGACTTCAATGGGAGCTAGAGGGCTACTAAATCATGACTAAGACTGAGCAACAACGTGCCATCAAAACCTCGGAGTATGACCCCACTTACATAGCTCCAACCTCCTATAGAGTGTTGACCACCATCCATAATCAACCCCTAGAAGAGCACCTCCTAACCCACCCATATCTAGATCAAATTCTGACCAAGAAGGAGTTACACATTGCCAGTCGAGTAAACTCCAGTGACTTCCTCAATGATGTTCTCACCTACATCACTCAAGCAAGCATATGTTCTTTTGACATGGACCATTATGCCCATTTAGAATACAATTCGAATTTCTATACTTGGCTCATGTAGAAGTAATGCCCCAAGGACACACGCTGACGGCCCTTGATCTCTCAGCCTCTAATCCTAGGAAGGATTCTTCTCATTCCTGAAGGGGGAGGGGGTAAGGTAAGGTAAAGTAGGGGTAAGGTGAAGTAAGGTGAAGTCAATAGGTGGAATAAAGAGGTGAAGTCAAACATGTAGGGGAGAACGAAACATCCAAGGAAATATTAAATTCTCAATCAATGTCTAAAATAGATGAAAATCAACTTGTGATTAAGGAAAAGTGTCGTAAAATTTTGGAAATGAATAGAACCGCTTGAAGAAAAATTCTATTTTTATGCTTAAGCATGTTCTTCTTTCCATAAAAGCATGATCAACTCCTTTTTACCCTTCATCAAGAAAGTGTCTTAAGAACGCTAATGGTGAACCATGGTTTTATGATAAGAGCTGAAGATGGCAACACAGTAGGATCGTGCCCACTGCCTTCCATTCCACAGACCAAAAAAGAGCGAGGTATGGCCTCTTCGTAAAAAATTACACCTACAACCAGCTGATGCTCCAAAGCATCCATAACATTGCAGAGGTGGTGGCTAACGAGGAGGCTGCAAAAAGGGTTGTGGAGCAATGCAACCTAGCCCAGTAACTCGAGAAGTTTGAGCCTGACCATGCTACCTGTGTCGAATTTTTAGGACCTACAACAATAGACCTTGGTTGAGAAGGCACTGGGTTTGGAATCCAAGGTGGAAATGAGGCATAAGTGAGATGTATATGCCGTGCTGAACATGAGAAAGGAGCAAGTCTTGACAAATGATGTCATAAGCATTCAAGACGTCCCTGACCCATAAATCAGACTGTAGGTGAAAGTCATTCATTCCCTCTTCTCTGACCAATGATACAACTCCCTTATGCATAGAATCAATGTGCCCATGCTAGAAAGCTTGGTAGCTCATGCATTGGATGAAATAGACTAGACCAGCTACGTGAGGAAAACCATTGATCAATTCGCTAAGGAACTAGCCTTGGGAAACAAGCAGGTTGGTGGGGAGTCCCCGGCATAAAAGGGAGTTGAGAGGAAGAAACCATCATCCAAAGTGTCATTCATCGGGTATGGGGAAATCTTGACCGCTCTCATCCAAGAAGCAGTGAAGGAGGCACAGAATGGAGATGAAGGAGCTTATGAAACACCGCGAAGGTCACCCCCCATCATGAACAAGAACAATCAAGCAAAAGAACGGTTTAGCGAAGAGGAGGGAGAGCTAGAAGTCTAGACTAGCAAAGGGAAACCAAAACAACCCAAGAAAACGATGACAAAGAGAAAGTAGACCTGCAAAAGGCAAACAAGGAGTCGAAGAAAGAGGAAGAGCAAAGGAAGAGGAAAGAGAAAGAAGTGTCTAAGAGACTAGAAGAAGAATTGAGGAAAGCCAAAGAGGAGAGAAAAAGAAAGGCTATTGAAAAGGAGGAGGAATTTAAGAGGAAGGAAGAGGAGGTCATCATGCTAGCCACGTGCTTGTCCATCAAGACGAACTGGGTGCCTTGAGCCCCCAAAGAGATGAGGGCCCAAGCTCAAGTGCACATGTGCCAAACATGATGCCACCGGCAGTGACTAAAGGCAAGGGCAAATCCCCTACTAACCCCATCCCACCCCTCTTAATACCCACCACTGTAGCAACAATGCCTCCTCAAGGCACCTCAGCCACAGTAGATGCCAAAAATCCCATGGCCTAGATGCAGTACTTCTTCAATAAGGAAATCACATAAGGGAGGAGTGTGGAAACCACAACCATTGGGTAGAAGAGACCGCGATGGCAGTAGACATCGACTCTAGATAGGACCCAAAATGACAAAGAATGGAAACATCCACACGAAACTCCCATCTCTACAACGATGACACCAACTACTGACTATGATGGATATGTGAAAGAGCTGCTCTCACAGTTAGAAAAAGCTAAGGAGGAGAAGAGAATATTAGTGGGGCTGAGTTGGAAGCTAAGGAGTCGGTGGCTGACTTCCAGCTGCTGGAAAAGACCAGATAGGTGGCCGTGTGCCAAAAAGAAATATACGAGCTGAGAGAAGTGCTCACAATAAAGGAAGGAGACGACAAATGGTGGGAGGCAAGGCTGGCCGAAGAAAAGCAAAGCTTCATGAGGATGCAACAAAACATTGCGGATCTGGGAGAGCTATGCAAAGAACTAGAGGCAGAAATGGAAAATCTCAGGGATGCCACTGCAACATTGGAAGCATATAGACAATAACAGACCTTTAAATTGCATAAAGAAATAGAAAAATTGAAGCATGAGGTAGCCTTAGAAGAGGAGGAACAATAGAGACTCAAAAGAGAAATTGAAGATCGAGACACTAGGCTAGGAGGGGGGTAATGTTACCCTCAGCACAAGAAGAAAGAGAAAAAAGTGGAAAAGCGCAAGTCGGGACCTAAAAGAGATGGCCACAGAAGAAATCAGACACAATGGAAGAAGCAAGAAGGGAAACAACCGAAAGTGCAAGGGCGGCTTCAAAAGCCAAGTCAAAGGCAGAAGCGCATTCTTAAATGTAAGGCATCCCTAAAACTTTTTGTAAAAGAGCACTAGGCTCCCTCTTGTGCAAATTGTAAAGGTAGATGGGCGGTAAAAAGGAAGTTAGGAAGATAGGAGGACAATGAAAAAGAGGGCCTAGGCCATGGCCATGTAAAAAAGGTGATAAGGGGATGACTACCCAAAAGGGATATAAAGTTGTAAATAAAGTTGAAAAGTGAATGAAGAGCTCATTCTTTGGTGTGTGGCAAAAGTGGACTCACCTTCTTCTCTTCCTCTCTTCTCTTTGCTTACTTGTGTGTGGTTGAGGGAGAGAGTGAGGGAGTGAGTGTATGAGGGTGAGGGATCTTAGAGGTGAAGCTCTCCATCATCTTCTCTCTTCTTATTCTCTTCTCTTCTCTTCTCTCGTCTCGCGCATGGCTATGGAGGACGGAGCTTGGAAGCTACTGGAGTGCTTGAGGGAGGAGGCAACTCATTTAGGCATTGAGGTAAGCTCACTACAGCCTGATAGGATCGAAGGCATGTCAGCTAGGTGAGAGATAGCCATAGGTGCTCGCTTGAAACACTTGAAGGAATAACTAGTCTGTGGGTCTTGGCGGTTGAGCGTGAGCTCCCTCTACATCAGAATTACAGTCGGATGAAGAAGAATCATACTTTTGGAGTGGATCATGAACATGGATGCAGGGATCACAAACCTCTAATGAGGAACATGCATCTAGATATCACATTCAAAATTTTGCACATAAATGCGCAGAAGATACATAGAAGGAAAAGCATAGCAATGTAGCTTCACAACATTGTGGATCTATCGAAGTAGGTTTAGGATTGCAGCATTGGATCTCCCTACAAGTAGTCTAAATTAGTAAAGCCTCATACACTCAAAAACCACACTATTAGATACCATTATCGCTAGACATCTCTTTAAGCAGGCACATTGACCCTTCGTCGTCCGAGGGCTTGAAACAATTCAAGCTTTGACAAAGAAACTTGATGAATGAACTCGTGTGCAAAGGGGTCCAAGCCCAAACATTTAAGAAAGCATAATGCATATGCTTGTAGGGAAAAAAAACTTGATGCATGCTTTCTCTCTTTTGAAAACCATCGCATGTGCAATGAGGAAATCCTGCAATCGACATAGAGTAATTAACACCCAATGTTTTGCTCCCTTCTGTGCTAACATAGAACACATGTGACTCATTACACAAGGCGATGGCCTCATGAATAATATGTGCATCGAGAGTTCTGCCCTTATGAATATTCTCTTGAAATTCCTTTGTCAACTTGGATCTCCAATTAACTAGCTTATCACTTCGATATTTAGGGTGATATCCACTAGGGACACTTGAAGAAATTGATGCAGGAGGTGGAGCCTAGCAAGCAGTGAGACTTGCCTTTTGCAAGACAAATCCATTGTTTTGATTCATCATTACCACTAATGGAAGCAAACTTGTGCCCTCAACCATTGGCCACACCCTAGGTGTAGGGCTTGGTGGTCAATGAAAAAAGCCAAAACAAACCTCTAATGAGGAACATGCCTCTAATGAGGAACATGCCTCTAGATATCATATTCAAATTTTTTGCACATAAATGCGTAGAAGATACATAGAAGGAAAAGCATAGCAATGTAGCTTCACAACATTGTGGATCTATCGAAGTAGGTTTAGGATTGCAGCATTGGATCTCCCTACAAGTAGTCTAAATTAGTAAAGCCTCATACACTCAAAAACCACACTATTAGATACCACTATCGCTAGACATCTCTTTAAGCAGACGCCTTGACCCTTTGTCGTCCGAGGGCTTGAAACAATTCAAGCTTTGTCAAAGCAACTTGATGAATGAACTTGTGTGCAAAGGGGTCCAAGCCCAAACATTTAAGAAAACATAATATATATGCTTGTAGGGAACAAAAACTTGATGCATGCTTTCTCTCTTTTGAAAACCATTGCATGTGCAATGAGGAAACCTTGCAATCGACATAGAGTAATTAACATCCAATGCTTTGCTCCCTTCTGTGCTAACATAGAATACATGTGACTCATTACACAAGGCAATGGCCTCATGAATAGTATGTGCATCGAGAGTTCTACCCTTATGAATATTCTCTTGAAATTCCCTTGTCAGCTTGGATCTCCAATTAACCAGCTTACCACTTCGATATTTAGGGTGATATCCACTAGGGACACTTGAAGAAATTGATGCATGTGGAGCCTAGCAAGCAGTGAGACTTGCCTTTTGCAAGACAAATCCATTGTTTTGATTCATCATTACCGCTAATGGAAGCAAACTTGTGCCCTCAACCATTGGCCACACCCTAGGCGTAGGGCTTGGTGGTCCCACAACATGATGTTCATCAACCATCCATGACTGTGTATTTGAGTTATTGCAAAACCAATGAATCCCTCAGTGAAACCACTAGGGAAACTTCCTTCGATCCCAAAAGCAAGGTGCAGACACACCACCATCATTCACATCATTATTGCATATGTACTATCCACATCATCCAACTTGACCAGACAGTTTGCCAAAACATGTCATTTTGCTATTGGGTTCAGTTCTATGAATTGCCCACATTGTCTTTGGCACCTTTGCCATTATCTCTTTTATGATCACCTCGTTTCCTTTTTGTGATGAATTATGATGAAAATCATTATGTTTACCTACTGTTACAATAACAAACTTTGGTCTATGATTGTCTTCATCCAAAACCACAAAGGGATGCACTTGCTTTGAATGCCTTTTGCGAACATTATGCAAACCCACACGTGTTTGTTGCATCTCAAGAGAGCCCACACCCATTTCCTCCATTGAAGCATGAGTCAATTCCACTAGCCGATTGCCAGAGAAAGAGGAAGCACATTGAGCGTGAAATTTATTTGCCATGTCTTGTACCCCCAGTTATTTGCCATGTCTTGTACCTCTAGGCCTATTTCCTTTCAAGTATGCATTGCAATTTAAACTTTGCAACAATGCCATGGACATATCCAATCCTGATGCCTCAAATAAGGTAAGATGTTCTTTGTATCCAATAGCAGCCCTCATGGTAGAATGCTTTGCCTTGGTAGACACCTTGTAGAATTGATATATGCCACTATCAAGGAATATCCATCCTCCCCTCTAGGAACAAGAGGGTTCCAGTTTGATGGTACTGTGATGCAAACCAAGTGGAACCAAAGAGAAAGAACTTTCTTGAAGGTAAAAACTACTTTGGAGGGTGGAAACCTTGATTGGCACCAATCTGTCCTAATCAGATTTTGCTCCTTGAGAGGCCCATAGATAGTCATATCGTGAGCCATCTCCCCTCGAAGCAACAAAAAAAAGAAATGAAGAAATAATTAATCCTTGATATAAATTAGGGTCTCCAATTTTTCGAACAAGACATATTTGTTGTCTAAGCACGAGAATATTGTAATTAGTACATGTCATTTTATCAAATTACCCTAGTTGTATCATGATCCATAAATATTATATTATAAATGACATTTAGGGCACTACTAATTTCTAACATGTGAGAATCGAGGAGGTACGCATGTCTTTCTATTAAGCACATATTGCATATCACATCACCATAGAGAGAGAAGGATATTTATTGCACAACTACAACCATCTCTCTCTCAATCCCCTCTCTCTCTAGCTCCATGTCACTAGCGAGCTCACACTTTAATTACAAACCAACCCCTCACTAACTCCCGCTAATGATGAACTATGTAATTATTATGATTGTAGATATAAATATGCAATCAAAACATACAAACCACAATTTTAATTGAAATTGCAAAGCATATGTATCTCATGTTAAGGTTTGTAGTACTTTATGTCATTTACAAATGAAGATTTCCAGATTGATTTGAAAGACAAAGGATGGCCATTGGATGGGTGGACCTCATTGGATCCTAACATAATCCATGCTAAGTCTCGAACTATTAGCAAGATAACTAAAGCCTCCCCAATGCTCCCCACACCTCTCTCTCTCTCTCTCTCTCTCAATTCTCGCACACTCTCTCCCCCTCTCTTCCTTTCCCTCTTCCCCTCGACACCCCTCTCCCTCTCGACATCTCTCTCTCTCTCTCTCAATTCTCGCACACTCTCTCCCCCTCTCTTCCTTTCCCTCTTCCCCTCGACATCCCTCTCGCTCTCGACATATCTCTCCTGCTGAAGCTCGTGATTGCCTCCGTGAAGGTGTGGAAGGACATATCTCTCCTGCTGAAGCTCGTGATTGCCTCCATGAAGGTGTGGATCACTTGGAATCAATGAGTGAGTGATCGCTTAGAAGCAGTGAGACAGTGATTGCCTCTGGGAAGGTATGGACTGCTCAAAATTGAGCTGTGCGACGATCACTAGGTGTACCGATGACCCTAAACCGATTCTTGTTTGTTGATTTCATGAAGAAGGCATGCGCAGGGACACGGCCTCCCTGGCAAGGTTTGATGCATGGCGTAGCTGCTACGCCCACGGCCTCGTAGCCACGCCTTGTTGCTAATGGCGATGATGGCTTATCCTAGCATTTCAGTGGACTTATTGTAGCTCACGATGGTGGCTTGTGGTGTTCTCATCATCGCATGATGGTGGCTTCTTGATGCAAATGTGTAGAGTCGAGACCGCATGGTAAGAGTTTTTGATTACTTATATTACAAGTCTTGCATGGGAGGGTTTTCTACCTTCACAAATTATTGGGAAGTTTGATATTTCGAGTTGCGTCTTCATCTTCATGTGAGTATCTTCATGACAAGGCTTGCATTTGTTGCCTTTCCTTTAAAGAGATGCACTCACCTACATTGAGTTGAGATCACTTTGATCACATGCACTTACCCACTCTTGAACAACAGTACCTGTTCACATGCAACAAGTTCATTAATTAGACCCAACACTCATCGCACCGTCCAGGGTAGTCACCCAAGGTCCTCAGCACATTCATGGAGATGACATTGGGTATATTATTTTTCAAATAGCTACATTTAACTTGACCTCAATTGTCTACAAAGAACATTTATAGTGACAAGGAATGTTCTGCATAATTAATGCATTGTACTATGCTTGTTCTTTTTTATGTTTCTTTGTTGTTGTTGATATATCATCACTTGGGTGTTCATAGAGAGGGGCCTAACCTCCTCCAAGGTGATGGAATGTTATATCTTCTTTCCTGGCATGTGTTGTAGATTTTTCAACCATCATAATAGTTTTTCCATTAGCCCATTTGCAAGGCCAATACAAGCACATAGTCGAAAGAGATGGAAGACAACTTAATCTAATGAGGTGCTCGATCAAATAAGTATAGTGGAGGCATCCTTACAGCATGGTGGTGTGGATGATCAAGGACATGAAGCTGAGAGTCAGCATATTGTATATGAGACACAAGACAATGCACAAGACATTGAAGATGAAGGTGCTCTGTTGGAAGAAAATATGCAAATAGTGCCTTATGTTTTTTAGTCCGAGATTAGCTCCTATAACATGGGGACAGATGATGCAAAGCTCTACATGGAAAAATGTGAAGATATTATGATTCAAAAGATTCGAATATGGAGTTGTTTTCATTGCCCCACCATACCACTTTGCAAAGTGATACCATATGCTCGTGTTAGAGGCCTTCGAGATGATGTCTCAAGTTTGTTTTGGCTTTTTTCATTGATACTTTTTGTTGCAAATTTCTTTTTTATGTGACTATCTTGATTTTGAGTTGCAGGCTTAAAGTCGGATTTTGCAAAGGAGGGCTATGTGCTTGAGAAGGGTGCCTTTATAGTGTTGGTGTGTACATGTGCCAATGAGGTGACTATTGTGGATGAGAATATTATGGAAGGATGACATGGCATTTGGCAAGAGATAAACAAGGAGTTTGAGTGTGAGATTAGGGATAGGGATGAGCTCTAATTCTTGTCAGGCAAGATGTTCTATGTTTGGGAGGGTAATCACATGATAGTGGCTTGGTTGAATGCCATTAGGGAAAACTTTGTCAACACAAGGTCCAAGAATTGCAGGGTTCTTTGCACTCTCATTGATCCCACGAGGGTAGTGAGATTGCACTTCTCTCTAGTCTACAATGAATGAATTAGGAAGTCTTGCAATTGATTCTATTTTGTGTTGTTGTATATTATCAAGTTGAACACATGAGTATACTTTTTTATGTAGTTTAAATACACATGCTTTGGTGGCTTCCACCCTTCATTACAAGTTGATAGATGTAGCCAATATTTGTTTTGCCACCATGAGGCTTATATGAATGAATTGCCAGCAGATAAAGACCAAAGGCTCATTGTTCAAATTAGACAAAAGTTTACAAATGTTATGAGCCTTGGTATCCGCTAACTCAACATACTTGGCAAATCTTTTGTACAATGTAAGCATTGATTTCTCAGTGTCTAAGTGTTTCCTTAGTGAAAAAAGAAACTATGTATACTTCCAAAATATCATAATATAACCCTTAGCAATGATACAATTACAAGTCTAGATCACTCAAGCCCTTAACCACAAGCTTGAGCAATCAAGGTCAAACATGCCAATGGAACAATTGGGAGCATTAGAGGAGAAAGAATTGGGGGATCTTGCCACAAGATATGGTGATAGGATCAGAAAGGTACAAGACTCTATATATTTTGTGAGTATGACTTGGGTATGAGGATTACTAGGTTTTTTGATCAAATTCTACCTTTTTAGATCCTTAATATTATGGACCTTAAACTTGGAGATGTGTGTTTGCATTGGCACGGGATTCAAATAGCTTCGCCACACTAGAAAAATTAAATTTAATAGCTTTGAATTATGTGTCATTGGCACAAAATTGACATGATTGTCATTGCTCAAGGCAACAAAGGCCACAAAGAACTTGGTTGGGATTCCAAGGGGTAATCATTTACATTATTTTCTATAATGGATCATGCTGGCTATTGTATTTCTTTTTTCACTAAACCTTCTCTTTTTCCTATGTGTAAGTTGGCAATGTCGAGAAGTTGTGTTGGAGAATAAACTTGTCAAGGTTAGACACGTGCTTGTAGATTTCACCAATATGCCAGGTGGATTGGCCCTTCCTAACACTTCTTCTCTTGATGATTACTTTGAAGAGATAAAAATAGAGCATGGGAGGTGTTTGTTTCACTTAGAAGTTAGAATATTTTCCAAGGAGAAGGGAGATGATATCAAAGCATTGAAAAAATTGGATCTGGTTCAAATGGCCTTGCAACGACTTGTGTATAAGTATAATGACTTTATTATTTCCAAAGTTTATGGAGTCCATAGTGAGTAAATCCATTGCAATGTTTTGATTGGAAACATGGATGCAAGTACTTTCTCTTTTTAAAGGGACAAAAACACTTGGATGCTATTCCTATTCGAGCTACATAGTGGATTGTATTGGTTGATAATGAGGGGGTTTGTATGTACCCTCCCCCAATGCATATGCTTTTGGAGTGGGAACTACAGCACTACCCTTGGTGGATTGATCTACAAGCAAGTCATACACTTGAGAGGGAGAAAGATATGTATAAGAAAGGGAAGATGGATTAAAAAAAAGAGGAGACCCAAAAATTAAAAGGTAATTACTAAAGACTATTTTCTGCTCTTCAAATTGTAGTAAAATTAAATGTGGACCTCTACACTAAAGGAATAAAATTGCAGAAGGCAAGAGCAAAGAGACATTGAACAAGCAAGAAAATGTTCAAATGAGTATGGATATGGAGGAGGATATTGCAACCATAGTAGGGAGGAAAATGCTTAAAAATAATAAAACTTTCTTATTCTTAGACGAGCACACACTACCTACTCCTACGGCTGATGTGGAAGTAAGAGTATTGCTGTTGTTGGGGATTATAAATCCATTGGGAGGGACTTTGCTAGTGGTGTGAAGAATCCCACATTCACATTGTTGCATCATCATATGGTATGGGCGAGAACCCTTGAGAGATAGTTTTTTAGGAAGGGCAAGATGGTACGATGGGCCTCAGACTTTATATTTCTTGACATCCATTGTGGTGTCATCCTTCACAGAGGCGAGCCATGTCCACCATGGGATAGGGGACCATGTAAAATTTGGGATTGCCCCCCTTTCTGTCTTTACACTAGCGGATTCTAGTTGGTTGTTGATCATTTCATCAATTACAAGTATTTATAATCTACATATGTGTCAAGGTGGATGCAATATAATGAATGAGATAACAAATATTCCTTCATTGTGTTGTGTTTATTGATGTAGGGGATGGCATTGGTTGGGTGGAGAGATACACCTATATTTTTGATTTGGAGATATGTTGACATGTGGTGGTTGAGCATATGCCCCCTTTTGGGTGATGTGATATTGGGGATTCCCAAGCTAAGGTTATCTCCATGGTTTTTGCCTTGCATATGTAGGGATTATTCACTATCTAGTGTATATTTATAATCTAACATAACGTGTATTCTTGTAGTGTGCAATATCAATGTTGTTTATGATTCGGCATCGTGAAATAGGTGCCCATGTTCATATTGTAGAGAGCGTGCCACTCTTTCAAGCCCTACATATGCATCTAATTGACATAATTTTACATCACTATATGCCCATCATAGCAAGGGCTAGGAGACTTGATGATGGAGATTAGCGATCATGCATGGAGAAGAGCCACACTTTTTTGGCCCACTTCTTAGAGCTCTTATGTCCCAAGGGGGCATATGCCTTGAGATGGATTGTGGCATTGAACCCATTCTCAAGTCATGCATTAGGTCTGGTCACATATGTGGGTCTTTTGATGTGGATAGTGATACTATTTCCTCCTATGTGAAGCCATTATTGGTGCAAGCAATGCGAGGAGAAAGCATTGAGGTAGGTTCTTCTAGGATTTGTGATGAGGTGGATGAGAGAGTGGGTGAAAATCCCTATGACTAGTAAGTATCTAGCATCTTGTGTATTAGTTTTAAAATACCTATTTTCATTGTTATGAAAATTAGTCATGTCAATGGGCCACTCTATATGCAATCTAACAATGTGCTTTTCCTAATTAAAAAAACCATTGCGGCTATCATGAAATTTTGTGAGGTTAACTTGGTATATGAGTTGATCTAAGCATATCTTTTTTATTTGCTTTGAGTTTCTTGTGTAAATAAAGTGTGGAGGATTGTTGAGATATCGAGCTCCACTCGTGATACGCCAGGGTGACCGTTGTGTATTTATGTCACCGACTTGTCAGTTGCAAACGCGGTTGGTACACCGCCCATAAATAATAGCTACATGATAGCTATCCTTATCTACTCTAGTTCGTGGCTTAGTTAGTATGCCACCTTAATTAGTTGAGTTTGGTTTGAGACCCATATATAGGGTTCTTCTATTTCTTTGTACTTGAGTTCTTTTTGGCTTACACAACTAAGAAGAGGAAAACAGTTTTCAGCCTCCACCTTTGTGTGTATTCCCCCATTGTGCAAGCAAGAAAGCTACAAGTGAGACTCCTTCCTTCTCTCCCACAATCTTGACATGGTATCAGAGCCTTGTTCGTGGTAAGGAGCTCAAGAAAGCAAGCCAAGCTCGCGGTGTTCTGGTAAGAGGAGTAGTGTTGCTTTCATTTTCTGTTTTGGGAGCAGATCTCTACAGGTAGTACAGCCGGAAAGTGCAGGAGTGCATTGTCTCAGGTTGAGACGCCCTTCGCGGTGAAGCAAGAGGGCAGTATATGCTGCGGGAGAGGGGTTTAGCCCTTGGCGACCTTGTTTTTTTGATTTGAGGCCATTTCGGGGCCTGTTTTGGAGGCGGAAGTTTTTTGCACGCACTCAGGAAAAGGCCCAGTTTTATGTTGTGCAGCCACTGTTCTTCAGGTCGGTGAAAAGTTACTGTAGAAATTGCATCGTATGCTTGTGCGCAAAGACATTGGGAGTTACAGAATCATCCCTGTTGCCTGTTGATGCAAAATCATCACTAGGAAGTGACCGTGTGGTCAAATACCACTTTCGTCAGTTTTGCAGATTTGCCCTTGTGAGGCTGAAGCTGTGTTCTCTGCAGTGACAGAATTTTTTGCAGGATTCTGTAATGGCGTCTGATTCTCTTTTACAGATTGTAACTGAAAAGCTTGACAAGAACAACTTCCAAGCGTGGAAGTTTAGAATGACGAATTTCCTTATGGGAAAAGGATATTGGGAATTTGTTGCAGGAAATGAAGAAGAACCAGTTCTTCCTGATGTTCCCAATCAACAGCAAATGCAGGCATTCAAAGCATGGCATGAGAGAGCCAGGAAAGTTATGTACTGGCTGTCTATCAGTATTTCAGACTCTATGATTGTGCATATTCAGGATGCAAGTACGCCGAAGGAGGCATGGGATACTTTGTCAAAAATGTACACCACAAATACTCAAGCCAGGAAAATGCAGCTCAAGCAAGAGTTGCATAATGTGCAAAGAGAAAATATGAGCATCAATGACTACCACATGAAGGTGAAGAAGATTGCAGATGCACTTGCTTCCATTGGGTCGCCAGTGGAAGATGATGGTTTAGTTTCTGTGACCTTGAATGGTCTAGGAAAGGATTATGCACAGTTTCGGACATCCATTTCAGTTCGTGAAAGATTTCCTGATTTTGAGGAGTTGATTGCTCTTCTAATTTCTGAGGAGCAGAGAAATGGTGGTGCATCTTCTTCAGGAGGAACTTCAAAAGAAACTGTCTTCTACTCAAATGCTAGAAGAGGTAGAGGCAGGGGTAGAGGAGGCCGATTTGGAGGCCGTGGCAGAAATCAAAATATGCAGCAAACTCAAGAAAACCAGTCCTATGGAGGAGGACGCGGTAACTCTAGAGGCAGGGGGAGCCAAAGAGGTCGTGGTGGATGGCAAAGAGGCCAAAATGCAAACATCAATGTTGAATGCTACTACTGTGGTAAAATGGGTCATATGGCTAAAGACTGTTATAAAAAGCAGAATGACATCATGAATGGAAAATTGCAACAAGGGAATTATGCATCTCCTAGTAGACAGGGTGATGACAGAAATGAGCATTTGTTTATGGTGCAACACATGAATAATTCTGTGACAAGTGCAGAAGAAAGCAACGATGTATGGTATGTTGACTCAGGTGCGTCAAACCACATGACAGGTCATGCAGAATGGATGGAGGATGCAAGGAAAATGGAAAAACCAGGATTTCTGGAGACTGGTGATGATACTGCACATCCTATTGTGCAGATTGGAAAAATTCCTTTGTCTATGCAGGATGGGAAAAAGAAATACCTGTCCGATGTATTTCATGTCCCGAATATCACCAAGAATCTGGTTTCTGTTGGTCAAATGGTTGAGCAGGGCTTGCGGGTCAAATTTAATCCTCATGGATGCTTTGTTGAGGATATGAAAAATAAAGGTCGCTTGATAGCAAAAGGAAAGAAGAAGGGCAGAATGTTTACATTGGATGCAGACATGTCTGAATTGAGTGCAGCAATGTTTGCACATGGGACCGGTGTAGTTGCAGATATTGATATCTGGCATAAACGCATTGGTCATGTTAATGTACAGCGACTTAAATCAATGTAGGCCCAAAATATTGTTGCAGGATTGTCCAAATTCAAGGTTACAGAAATGCATAAGGTGTGTGAAGCCTGTCAGTTTGGAAAACAGGCAAGGAAACCATTTCCTAGACATGTTCAAGAGAGTGAGAAGCCATTGGAATTAATCCACTCTGATGTGTGGACTACTAAAGCTGCATCTCTTGGAGGCTGTCATTATTTTGTCACTTTTATTGATGACTATAGCAGAAAAGTTTGGGTGTATTTTATGAAAAAGAAAAGTGAAGTTTTTGGGCATTTCAAAACTCTTAAAGCTATGGTTGAAAAAGAAACAGGCATGCAAATAAAATGCCTAAGGTCAGATGGAGGGGGAGAGTACCTCTTAAATGAGTTTGCAAGGTTCCTGCAGGAGCATGGCATAAAGCAGCAATATTCATGTAGTCATACCCCACAACAAAATGGAATTGCAGAAAGGAAAAACATGCATATTGGAGAGGTATCTCGTGCCATGCTCAATGAAAAAGACTTGCCAGATTTTTATTGGGCTGAAGCAGTTGCTACAGCAGTCTACATAATGAACAGGACTCCCACTGCAACAATACATGGAATGACTCCAGAGGAGAGGTATACTGGTAGGAAACCAAATATTTCTCATTTGAAAATTTTTGGTTGCATTGCCTATGTACATGTGCCAGATGAGTTGAGATCCAAGTTGGATCCAAAAGCTAAGAAGTGCATCTTTATTGGTTACTCTCTGCAGCAAAAAGGGTATAGATGCTATAACCCTTCTACTCGTAAGTTTACAGTGAGCAGAGATGTTGTTTTTGATGAGATGAGTAGCTGGTATAAACCAGTAAATGTGATTGATGATGTAGATGCACAAAATGGTAATGCTGCACAGAATTCACAGCAGCAGTCACAAAATATTAGTGGACTTGGAGCGTCTTCTAGTAGTGGTTCACATTCTTCGCCATGGACAGGCAGATTGAGATCAGGAGAATCTTCTCAAAGCAATGCAGATAGTGGTATGCAGGTATCACGAAAAGGAAAAGAGAAGGTTGATCAGCCCATGTTTGATGTGAATGCAGGTCACTCTTATGTGGATGGTGAATCCAGTGGCTTAGAATAGAGCATTGATGATGAGTTGGGTATCCCCTCTATTGTTACACCTGGAGTAAGGAAGACCAGGGATGTTTTGAGAGCACCTGGAAGTGAGCCTACTTTGCGTAGGTCTACCAGAGCTAGGTATCCTGTGGATAGACTGAAATATGATGGATTTACAGCCATCCACTATGCATATATGGTCAAAGTGATACAAGAACCAGAACCCACTTCTTTTGAGCAAGCCATGGGAAAAGAAAAATGGGAGAAAGCCATGGATGAAGAAATGGATGCCTTGGAAGAAAATGCTACATGGGAATTGGTACCTTTGCCTAAAGGTAAGAATGCAATTGGTTGTAAGTGGGTTTATAAGGTGAAGCACAATGCAGATGGTTCTGTGAACAGATACAAGGCAAGATTAGTAGTCAAGGGGTATGCACAAACATATGGCATTGACTATGAAGAAACATTCAGTCCGGTTGCAAGGATGGCAACCGTAAGAGCAGTCATTGCTATGGCTGCATCAAAGGGATGGTCTTTACATCAGATGGATGTAAAGAATGCCTTCTTGCATGGTGATTTGCAAGAAGAGGTCTATATGGAGCAGCCACCAGGTTATGTGCATGCTGTTCATCTTGAGTTTGTTTGCAGGTTGAAGAAAGCCTTGTATGGCTTGAAGCAAGCACCTAGAGCATGGTCTGACAAGATAGGACAGTATCTTGTCACTATTGGCTTTCAGATTTCCAAGGCAGATTTCTCACTTTATGTGAGAAAAACAGAGAAATGTATTATGCTACTTGTCATTTATGTTGATGATTTGATTATGACAGGTGACAGTGATGAAGATATCCTTCATGTGAAAATGCTATTGAAGCAGAAGTTTGAGATGAAGGATTTGGGAGAGTTGCGTTATTTCTTGGGCATTGAGGTGATTAGATCACCAAGTGGGATACAGCTCTTGCAGAGGCAGTATGGATTGGACATGCTGTCCAAATATGGGATGATAGGCTGTAAGCCTATTTCAGTTCCTTTGGAGCAGAATGTGAAGCTGAGCACAGATGCAGGTGAGCTTCTAGAAGACCCTACTATGTACAGACGCATAGTAGGAAGTTTGATTTATATGACTATTACCAGACTAGATTTGAGCTATGCTGTTGGATTGGTAAGTCAGTTTATGCAGGCTCCAAGGAAACCACATTTGGATGCAGCTAGACGCATACTCAGGTATGTGAAGTCCACATTGCAGTATGGACTATTTTATGAGACTGGGGTTCAGATACAGTTGCATGGATACACTGATGCTGATTGGGCTGGTAGTATTTCTGATAGACGATCTACCAGTGGATAGGTGTTCTCTTTTGGGAGTGATGCAGTCACTTGGAGCAGCAAGAAATAGCCTACAGTTGCCTTGTCGAGCACAGAGGCTGAGTACAGGGGTGCAGCAATGGCTGCATGTGAGGTAGCTTGGTTGCATAAGCTACTTTATGATATGCATCAGTCTACAGATGGGCCAGTTGTCATTTATTGTGACAACATGAGTAGTATACACTTGGCAAATAACCCAGTCTATCATGCTAGAACAAAGCACATTGAGGTGCATTATCACTATGTGCGAGAGAGGGTTTTACTAGGTCTTATTGATCTAGTTTATGTCAGCATAGAGGATCAGGTAGCTGACATATTCATGAAGGCATTGGGCGCAGAGAAGCTGTGCAAGTTCTAAGACCTGCTTGGTGTGCAGGAATTGGGATTGAGCTCGAGGGGGAGTGTTGAGATATCGAGCTCCACTCGTGATACGCCAGGGTGACCGTTGTGTATTTATGTCACCGACTTGTCAGTTGCAGACGCGGTTGGTACACCGCCCATGAATAATAGCTACATGATAGCTATCCTTATCTACTCTAGTTCATGGCTCAGTTAGTATGCCACCTTAGTTAGTTGAGTTTGGTTTGAGACCCATATATAGGGTTCTTCTATTTCTTTGTACTTGAGTTCTTTTTGGCTTACACAACTAAGAAGAGGAAAACAGTTTTCAGCCTCCACCTTTGTGTGTATTCCCCCATTGTGCAAGCAAGAAAGCTACAAGTGAGACTCCTTCCTTCTCTCCCACAATCTTGACAAGGACAAATCTTGAGAATAAAGCTTCCTTGTTGTAATGATAGAAGTGTGTTGCATGTATATGTAGAAGTAATGGTGAAAAGAATGGCTAGTGATCCTTGCTTCGATGTACACATCTTGGAGCCACAACCACGAAGACATTGTGTTTTTGTGGATGGTGAGTCCGAATCCACATGAAGTCGATGAGGACATTTTGATCATTACTACTACTATATTTCATGTTTCATGATAAATATTTGAGCTAAACTAGTTTTCTTGTGTGCCTATCTAGTTTTTAAAAAATGATACATGCAAAAAAAGTTTTTTGTTGTTATGTTTATGGGAATTTCCATTTGCAAAACTAATTTTCACGGTCTAAGTGTGTTGGATTATGTAATAACAAATGTTAGCTTGCAAATAGTTTGAGATTTAGTGCGAATTACGTTGGGATCCGATGAGGTCCACCCATCCAATGGTCTCCAACCCATCTTTGACCATCAAATCAATATGGAAATATTCATATAAATTAAACATATACTTAGCGATTTTAATTAAAATTGTGGTTTGTATTTTTTGATTGCATATTTATGTCTATAATCATAATAATTGCATAGTTCAATATCCTTCTCTCTATGGTGATGTGATATGCAATATCCACTCAATAGAAAGACATTCGTACCCCTTCGATTCTCGCAAGCTAGTAATAAGTAGTGCCTTAAATGTCATTTATAACACAATATTTATGGATCGATACAACTAGAGTAATTTGATGCCTTGTCTCATGTGCAACTATGACACAACTAACTTGATAGCCCATCTCATGTGTACCTAGATTTTGATGATTTTATTGATTTTGTTGCCCCATCTCATGTGCTTTGCCACATGTTGCTTGGTTTCTTGGTCTTGCTCGAAAATATTCACTTAAGAAAAAGCAGTGGATGGAAAGAGCTAGTAGAGTTCTACATTAGTTCTCCTTATGCATATTAGATGCTATTAGACCATGCAAATCGCTAACTATTAGAATCCAAAAGGATACATCCGAGATTCTTATGAAAAACTATGGCAATGTCACTCATGCACAGAAAATTAAGCTAAAACAATAGCTCAATAACATGTCAAGAAATGGTAGGAGAATACAATCTAATACCATGAAAATTGAAACTATTGTAGATTACCTTGCTTCTATTGGATCAAAGGTCAAAGATGATGACATGATTGCACTTACTTTGAATATCTTGGGTAAGGAATACAAAGCCTTTGACACATCAATTTTTGTACGACTAGACCCCCATTATTAGGATGAGTTACTTGCATTGTTATTATATGAAGAAGTCAAACTTGGTTTGAATATAGGTTCAAATACCTCTCAAAGTGAAGATACCATCTTTTACTCTAGTTAGAGAGCTAGAGATGGTAGGGGTCGTGGAGCCTCTCGAGGTCACGGTGACACTCAAATGCTTAAGGATAGCATCAACAAAATGCACGTGCCCAAAAAACATACAAATGTAATAAAGAAAATACTTTCACAAAATCAAAATGCACAAAGTCAAAGAGAATTAGGATCTTTTAGAGGCAAGGGGGGAGATCACCTAGAGGCAGAGGTGGTCCTTGGCAATCTCACAATTAGTCAAATAGAGACAAATACTATCCTTACTATGGCATGTATGGACATATAGCAAAATAATGTCATGATAAGTAGGTTGATATGAAAGAAAAAGGTAGACAACATGGTAAGTATGCGTCCTCTAGTAATGAAACTAATAATCACTCAAATAGGCTATCTGCTATGACACATGTATCAAAGGGTATGCCTAATTGGAGCCCCAAAATGAACACCAAGGAAAAGGGGATTCTACTGCAAGAAAATCTATCTTGTAACATCAACAAGCTTTTATTTTATTCTTTTGATGACCAAAACAAAGAAAACAACAATTCTTCATGCAGCATCATAGTAGATAGCTCCCACGGATTTGATAGAATCAACCATAATCTTCTACATCTTCATAGAATCCATCAATAGAACAAGAAACATAAAAGAATACACCATTTTTGAATGGAAATCAATCACATAGTATTCATCTTCAATGTCTTCATAGTTTTCTCTCTCAATCCCTCATATACAGATACATTGTTTTTTCATAGAATTGGCTCTCTCTGGATCTCTCTCTCTCTCTTTCTCTCTCTCTCTCTCTCAATAATACATCATATTCTCACTACAATACTCAATAATGACACTTAATAATACCTCTTAGGTCATGGATACACCTCCCAAGAGGTATGGGAGGTATGAAAGGGGACCAGAGCCACTACAATGTCTCTTCATAACTTACTACTGTCACTGTCACTTTAGTCTTCTATTCACTCTTCAGTAGGCTGCTTCTTCCATTTGTTTTAGCTCTTTTGAACTTAGATTCATTCTTTCCAAAAGTTAAAAAACTTTTCCAAAGTCACACATACATTCTACAGAACACTTACAGAAGATCTACAGAACAGAACATAACAGGAACATAGCAGAGATAGAGGCTCTACAAAAGGTTTACAGAGGGTTACAGAAGGTCATCATAGAACAAAAGATCCTCATAACTGATACTAAAACCATTCCAAACTATGAAAAACTATCAATAATCTTTCAAAAGATTTCAATCTTCATCAATCATCAATCCATGATTCATACAAAAGAAAATCAGAACAAAACAGAAGCTATACAGAAGGTATCAGAACCAATAAGAACCTCAACAAAACCTATCAGAACATCACTGAGCCTCATATTTCTATTGAGAATCATCATGAACTTCCAAAACATAATCAATATCATCCAAAACACTCTCAAATACTTCCATTAACAACCAAATATCACTCTAAATCCATAAAAAATCAACAATTTAGACCTAAAAAACAACAAAAATCAGTAGAAAATTCAGTCTTTTTCCACTCTCAATACTAACTAATGCAAGGCTAATGAAAAGTGGTACATTGACTCAAGTGCCTCAAATCATATGACCTTGCATGGAGAATGGTTTAATGAGATGACTATAGGCTCTCATGGGTATGTATGTACTGGTGATGATATGTAGTATGGCATCAAGCATATAGGTGTTGTACCACCAATCATGCATGATGGAAAGAAAAAGAGTCTATATGATGTGTTGCATGTACCATCTATCACTAAAAAATTATTGTCTATTGGATAAATGTTAGTAGAGCATAATCTGCAAGCCAAATTTAATAAAGATATTTGTTTTATTGAAGATTATGGAAATGATTGCAAGCTGATTGCTAAAGGCAGAAGGGATGGTAGGATGTTTACCTTGGATGTTTGCTCATGACACTAGCTACTATTCCCGAGTTGAAGGCAAGCATGTTTGCTCATGACATTAGAGCAGTCATAGTTGTGGAAATCTAGCATAAGTGCATTGGACATGTAAACATATAACGATTGAAACCATGCAATAGAAGGAGATTGTACTTGGTTTGCCAAAATTCAAGTATATGGAGTTAGGACATGTATGCTTTACTTGCTAGTTTGGGAAGCAAGCAAGACTTCCGCTTATTAGACATGCCAAAAATAGTAGTAGACCATTATAGTTGGTACATTTAGATGTTTGGGGTCCAAACACATAATGTAACCTTCAATGGTGCAAATATTATGTTTCATTTATTGATGATTTCAATAGATATACTTGGCTATACATTCTAAACCATAAGGATGAAGTGCTAGATGTTTTCAAGGACTTTAAAGCACATGCTAAAAAAAAGTTTGGATATTATATCTTATGCTTGAGATCTAAAGGAGGTAGTGAGTATGTCTCTTGTGAATTTAACAAGTACTTGGTTGAGTATGGCATTAAAAGGCAGTTTATATTTAGTTATATCCCATAACAAAATGGTGTGGCAAAGAGAAAAATTAGGGTGCTTATGGAACTGCAAGAGCCATGCTAAATTAGAAGATTTTTTAAAACTATTATTTGGTTGTAGTTGTAATTGCAGTATATATCTTAAACAGAACTCCTACAACAACTGGTATTCATGATCTTACACCATATGAGAAACTATATGAGCACAAACTAGATATCAACCATCTTAAAGTCTTTGGATGTATTGCTTATGTACATGTGCCAAATGAGAAGAGGAAGAAGTTAGATCTAAAGGCTGCTTAGTGTGTCTTTATTGTCTATGTACAAGATAGAAAGGCCCAACAAATGCTACAATCCAACTACTCATCATGAGACATTGATTAGTAGGGATGTAGTGTTTGTTTGATGAGCTAGCTCCATGGTATGGTGGTCCAAATATGGTTGTTTTTGATGGACCAACAGATGATACTCATGCCAAAATTTGTACTATGGATGGTACAATTATTTGTGGGCCTAAGAGACACACCCTCCTCTACTGTTACTCCATGGATTGGTCACTTGCACAGTCATGGTTCTATGTCCATTGACACAGATATGCTAATAAGGGGGAGATTAGATAAAGGCAAAGGAAATATGTTTGAAGATGTTATTGGGCCACTTACTTCTAGTTATGAGTCACATGGCAGTTAGTCTTGACACTGAACTTGGCATATCATTTGTTACTATGCTTGGAGCTAGGCAAAACAGGTATGTACCACCTCATGAGAGGGAATCACACAGTGCACCATAGTTAAGAAAGTTAGAGAGAGTTAGAAAGCTTGTTGATAGGTTGACTTACAATGGGTATTTAGCTAGACACTTTGCTTACATGACTAAAGTGATGGGTCACAAAGAGCTTCCAAAGTTCAATGAAGCAAATGGTGATGAGAATTGGTGTGCAGCCATGGATGAGGAATATGCAGCATTGGTTAAAAATGACACTTGGGATTTGGTCATGTTGCCTTAAGGCAAAACAACCATTGGTTGTAAGGGTTTACAAAGTGAAATGCAAAGTAGATGGATCTCTGGAGAGATACAAAGCACAACTAGTTGCTAAAGGTTATGCACATCAATATGGTCTTGATTATGAGAAGACTTTTAGCATGGTTGCAAAAATGCCAATTGTGAGAACTTGGCAGCATCTAAGGGATGGAAGCTTTTGCAAATAGATGTCAAAAATGCATTTCTGAATGGAGATTTGATTGAGGAAGTGTATATGGAATAGTTTAAGGGTTATATATACCCTAATTACCCAAATGATGTGTCTATGCTAAAAAAGTAAATTCATGACTTGACTCCCTTTGCTGTTGTTATAGTAGCTACATCTAAATTGTTTAGTACCGTGTTGCTCAAGTGCACTTGGATCGTGAAATCCAACCCTCCCCTTAAGAAGAATTGCAACTGAGTGGAAGGGGATAATTGGATAGTATTACCCAAACATCGAAAGACTTTACATAACTTTTGAGCATAAGCTTTTACACTCTCATTGAATTCCTTTTCAATCTCATTCAGGACACCCAACCAATATTGGCTCCCCTTTTCAGGGGAGAACCTCTCTATGAAATGTAGTATAGAATACTTGCATACTAGCAATCAAATTTTCTTAGTAGTATCACTGGGCCACATTTCCCTTCAAATTCATGCTGAAGAACATCAAATGATGTGCTTCCTCATCGACTTGACAGTTAGACATAAGTTTTTGGAAGTCTTTGATATGTAATTTCATGTTTTTGTTTGGATGTCCACTAAAGATAGGCAATGGATACCTTAAACTAGATAGAGTCGATGTGCTCGTTGGGATTTGCATTGCTTGAAAGGGTATTAAGAGTGGTTGTTCCATCCCTACAAATATAGAAATAGGCTTAGGAGGGACAATTATGGTGCTGTTCATTGTACCACTAGATGGTGGTGTTGATCCAACACTTTGGCTAATCCTAAATGGAGTTGACTACCCAACTTTAGATGTAAAGGGACTACCACTTTTAGGTGTATTGGGACTACTCTTGCTATGAGGGGATGTAAGGCCCCTAACTTTAAGGGATACTAGTGGACTAGTATAGTCCAAGGAATATTTGCAAAAAAATTATGTGCATTTCCTTAGCGGTTCTTCATGTTGCTCTCATTGAATTTGAGAGATCTGTAGCTTGTGCTCATGTTTTTGCCTTAACATCTCTCTTTCCTTCTGAGTGAAGATTCATACACTCAAGAACCAAGTCTTAGGCCCTTATGGGAATCATAAAGACTCATGGTAGATGCACCATTTGTCAAGATCTAAAATGGGGCCAACACTGGCTCTAATGGCTCTAGTCGAGGGCTTCTAAATACACCAAATAACCCCAGACAACCAGTAGTGACTATGTACTATAAATGATTATTCTAACTGTTGGGTTTGTAAATGCAATTTCGGATTGTAATCCAACTAATTACCCCTCCCAACTCCAAGCAAGCAAGTTTCCCACATGTAGGTGACTATCTCACCTCAAATCACATACATAAAAGGCACCCTCGACCGACGATTGTTGTGGCCCCCCTATGACTCTCTCTACACCACCCTAGGGATTGGCCTTAGCATGCACCATTTGAAACAAAGGAAAAACAATATCGTGTTCCATTTGCACAATCATATCTTTTCACGCTTTGCACCATCCATATTATAGCGACATAAAAGATAGCATTGAGAAAACTTATGCTACTATCTTGCTTACATTAAAAAATGTGTGTGTGTGTGTGATTAAAAATCATGACATTTAATCTCATTTTTTCCTTCTCACCACCACCTATCGATAAATTTTTCAAGTGTTGTCATATTCTTAGGTATGTAGTGAAATGAGAAAAATTGCATGGAAACACACCCTAACATACAATATGAGGCCACATTGAAGCAATCTCCATGCCATGGAACCCATAAAAATTTGCATAAACATATACTTATTATTCCACCACGTCGAGATCCATCTAATAATTCAATTTTCCTTAAAACCCCATTTTTTGCAATTTTATACAACTTTACTTACATGAATGCCTTTTAAAAGTCAATAATTATTATATAAAGCATGCTAATCAAACATTTAAAAAGTATTTTTTTATTTTTCTCAGCATGAACGCTTTATTTATGCATGTACCATTAATTTTTTTATAATTTTAAATAAAACAATACTTACTGTAAAATACTCCATAAAATTACTTTATTTTTTATTATTTCAGGATCTCTTAAGTAGCCTATTGATGCTCCACATAGCTACTAACAACTATCTTCACATTCCCTCACTCCATTGCTAGCATCATATCACATAATGGCATCCCTTTCCACTCCCACTCTCAGCCTATATGAGCACCCACTATGACGAGAGAGAAATACTAGATTTCTAACTTTCACAATAGTGCATCATTTTGTACGATTCAATTGGTGATTGAAAGTAAATAAATTTAGGAATCTACAACCAAGAATGCTCCCTCTACCTCAAATTGTTACAAAAACCAAGAATCATAGAAGCGAGAGGATTTCACTAGGCAAAGTGGGTGCTCAATCAAGGAGACGAATGCCACTTTTTCCCCACAACAAATCTTTCCAAGAGCAAACATGAATCCATGAGGGTAGATCTTGGATATGCTCAAGAAGTTAGCTTGTACTCCACTTGTGCTATGACCTTGCCATGTCAATTCTTTAGAATGCTCATTGTAAAGCTTATTTGACATGGTGACAAGAGGGCTCTCGGCCGCCTTAGAAACATACATAATAGATTTATGATAGGGGATGAGAAAGCACTATCAAGAAATCATTCTATGGATCTTACATCCACTATGCTAGAGAAGGAATAGATAATAGTTGACCTACACAGCATCAACAACGTACTATTAATGTGAAAGAGGAGAAATGTGCATGCAAGCATTGTGTTGGACATCAACGGTAGAGTATGAGAATGTGATTATTCACTATCCAAGAGTAAGGGGAGGACCAACTGGATCCATTCCCAAAGAGACTGATGTAGATGTAAAAGAGTGAGTGATTCATTGGACAATAGTAGATTGCCAGTCCACATGTTGGGGAGTGTTGGAGGGCAAATCAAAGTGATGTGGAGCCTTTGTTCATGATGGCAGAGGTGGAAGGGTTACGTGCATGCCTATACCATGCTTCAAGGGTTGAAGGTAGTACAAAGATACAAAAAGTTAGCAAATATTTTGGTTTTTTCCCTCAAGTGTGGTTCATTGAGTTAGGAGAGATAAGCAGATTCACAACTTCTATGGTCTAGCACCATTGGTGTGGAAGGTTCCCAAGGGAACATGTTTAATGGTAGAGGAGACATCTACGTTAGTTTCCTTGAGATTTCTTTTGGAGGGTATGGAGCACATGGTGACGAATGTGATAATGCCTCCTAGAAATGTGTGTCTAGACAGCTCAGGGGATGGTCACATCATTAGGTGGAGAGAGAAATTAAGCAAGGCAAGTAAATGCTTTGTTGGGCATGCTCGTTTGTTGTTGCAAGGGGAAATTATCCATGAGATGGAGGTCATCCACAATGAGACCCACATTTTTTGGGTTGCAATAATAGGATTAAAAAAAACTAGGATTGCCTTCGTTGTGAACCTATGTGAGTTTCCTAGGTGCTCATGCCCAAATTTTGCCATTTGAGAATCAAAGGAGCCCTATATTCCTTGTGTTTATCTATGTCTTTTGTTTGTTAGGGCACTTGGATTGGAGCCCTTGGTACATAAATCTATGTATCAAGTAGCTTTGACAAAGTTGGAGATTATCCAAGCACTATTGGGACATCACAATATTTCCTCTATGGGCAAGTTGGGTTTGCTTGTGGATTTTGGATGGGCCATATTGGACTTTATTGTTTTTTGTGCTCCTATTTGTGGCTTGGAGTTTTAATGATTGTCATAGGCTAGTGTGTTTGATTTTAGAAGGTAAAAAATGTGCTTATCTTAATGAAAAAATAGTATAGAAATAATTAGTATTGTAAAATATCTTATTTTAGTAGATTAATGGAAGAATGCGTGTTTGCTTTTGGCATATGTGGAAGAATAAATGTGTAAGATTGGCCCATTCATGCTTAGTTTCAAGTATCGCTCGTAGTAATCCCCTCTACGATGATGTCTAGTATTGGTGTATGAGCCCATATATGGTTATGAAATACTTTGGTACTTAGATTTGAGCTACATTTAATGTACTTGGACTTTGATTAGTTGCTTTGAGCTTCATTACACTTACTCACTTATGGGTAATGGAGCTTCATTATTGGACACTTATGCTCTCAAATGTATTTGTGATGTGCTTGGGATTCTTACACGCTTTGATGTATAAGTCTTGAGGTTTACTTGCTAACTTTGCATTTTGGATTCTCTTCTTGTGGAAGATGCTTGTACATATTTGGCAGAGCTTGGCTCTTTGAGACAAGGGGGACTCTTGGTTCATGTATATGCTCTCTTGTATGCTATCGGATACAATTACCTCCACTTGTGGGTTGATTTTATTTTATATGCTTTGGACATTGGTATTTATCCTTTTTAGTAGCTTGTCTATGATGTATACATGCATATTGGTTATGTATTAAGCACCACTACTCTTTGCTTAGTTAGTTGTTGTGTATTTGATCGATCTTTTCAATTGCTCTTGATATCTTCTACATGCATGATGTATATGCTTATATGAAATGTATGGTTTGTTGACACTTTGAGTTAGTGACAACCTTTGGTATTGGTGGTGTATGCTTGGATATTCTTGGCAATGGAAGATTTCTTTCTTGGCTCTTTACCCCTTGTTGGTTTGACATATACTTTATTTCATCATTGTTGTAATTACACTTTTCAACATTCTTTTGGAGAGTGTGGAATTTCCATCAAAATGGCCTCTCATAATTCCTATATGCACTTTTGTTAAGACATTCATGCATCTCATGTTCACAAACACAACCTCTTAGCAACCCATTTTGGCCTAAGCGGTACAATTGTCATGAGATCAATTGATATAGTTGTGCTTTGATCATGAAACAATGTGGTCTACCTTTTTCTATCAGTCTATTTGGTATTCCTTTTTCTAATACCTCAACAATGTCATTTGCTTGATAAAGAGTGATATCAACCTTACAAAGGTCTTCATCTTTCCAAATCTGAAATAGATGAGTGTTTGGTAGGTTATCCATTATGCCTCTTTAGTGGGCTTGTCATTAGAAATGCTAGAAAGACGATCAACCATGTAATGTTGTTTCCCCTTTTGCATAACCACTGAGAAGTCAAATTCAAGAAGAAGCAATAACCATCTATCTATGCACTCTATAGCACAAGGTTTATTCACAAGGTACAATAGAGCCCGATGATCCACAAAGAAAACAAAAGAGATTGCTAATTTTGAGATGTTGAGCTCTACATGAGCTGGCATCCACTACATGCCTTGGTGATATGGCATGGTATTATTCACTGGCATGTTAAGTGACTGACATGAGGATACGCCAATGATTCTACAGTTGCACTATACCCAGCACTCCATCCTTGGTTATGGAACATTTATTGTGCTAGCTCTTCTTTACTACCAAGTTCACACTTAGTGACCACATGTACATACATTGTGGTACTTTCATATTAGTCTTTTATCATGTTTTAGACTTAGTTTTTTTTTTTGTGAAGAAGAAGAAAGAAGGAGAAAAAGATTTCAATCTATCTCTTTGTGTTCTTAAGTCTCCATTGCTTTTGTATATGTATGCTCTTGGTGAGTGCTTCACCTCTCTTCCCTCTTATCCATTTTCATGGTATTAGAGCCGTCCTAGGCTGCGTTGAGCTTGATTGAAGGCTAAGATAAAGGTGTTGGAGCATGAAAGAAAGCAAGAAAGCAACGTGCAAGAATATCTTCCACCTTGCTCAATTTGCCTTAAGTTATAGCTGCAAGAGGCTCCTGCGGCTTGGCAAGATTGTAGTCTCCAATTTCAACGAAACTTAGTGAGTAGGAAGATTGATTTACAAACTACAAATTTTCCGTTAAGGGCTTTTCCACTATGATTTTTGGCATCTGAGATCATTTTGACCTCTGTTTTGGACCTACAAGTGGTCTCAATAGAAATTTTTAGATATACTGTAGTTTCGGCTATGTCGACTATTTACAAGTGTACAAGTTATAGATTTTGATTATGTAATGTTTTAGGTATTTTTTGGGTTGGATACACAAGAGACATTTGCATACAGATTACAAATTATAGTTATTATTGTGCAATTAGTGAAAAAGGTTGCGTGTTTAGTTGTGGTACACCTGGTATTAGCTTGCTTGTAGATTGTAGATTTTTGCAAGGTTTTCTATTTTATCAAAATTTATGACAACTTCAATCAAATTATCATTGAGAATTTTGATAAGAATAATTATCCTACATGGAAGTTCAGGATGACAAATTTCTTGAAGGGCAAAGATTGGAATTACATTGAAGGAGACATGGTAGTAGCACCTAAAGTTCTTGCATAAAATGCTATTGTAGAATAGTTAAAGGCTAAGAAAGATTGGGACCAGACACATAATCATATATTGGTTGTTTGTCAATGTCATAGATAGCATGATGGGCTATTTGTAAGAATTTGAAACCCTCGCTATTGCTTGGAATAATTTGGCAAGGCTATTTGAAGTAAATACAAAGGCCAGAAAGTTGCAACTCAAGTTAGAGTTGAACCAAGTGAAAAGAGGAAACTTGTCCATTAATGATTATGCCTTAAAGATCAAAACTATTGTGAAAGCTCTTGGATCTATTAGTGTGGTAGTTGATGATGATAATGTTGTGTTTGCTTATTTAGATGGACTTGGAGATGAATATAAGAGCTTCAAGTCATCTATGAAGACAAGGGATGATATCCGTGATTTTGTAGACTTGATTTCTATAATGATACTTGAGGAAAAGTACATAAGCTTGGATTCCTCTTCTTCTCAAATCAAAAACAAGTTTAAACACGTGTTTTACTCTACTAGCAAAGGTAGAGGTTATTGCAAATGCCAAGGCGGTGGTCGTGGTCACGATAATGATGCACAACAAAATAGAGGAAGACGAGGAAGGGGGATCCAAAGAGGGTAAGTTGCAAATTCTAATAGACAACAAAATTCTAATAATAGCAAAGAGTGATTGCATTGTGGTCAGAAAGGCCACACTTCTAAAATTTGTTTTTAAAAAAAGGCTAAAATTAGAAATGGAAAAAAGCAGCTAGGTAATTATGCATTCAACAAAAACAATGATGACAAAAGTGAACAATTGTTTGTTATGCAATATTTATGAATACTATGACTATTGATGGTTCATCAGAGAATGACGTATGGTATGTAGATTCAAGTATCTCTAACCACGTGACCTCTCGTGGAGAGTGGTTTAGAGAGATATCCAGTCTAGAGTCTCCGGGCTATGTGGAGATAGGGGATAATACAGCTCACCCCATTACTCATATTGAAAATATTCTTTTGAGTATACAGGATGGCAAACCCAAGTACTTGGATGATGTGCTCAATGTACCAAATATTACAAACAATTTGATTTTTGTTGGTCAGATGGTAGAACATGGATTGCAAGTTTGGTTTACATTTGATGATTGTTATATAGAAGATCAAAAAATGATTGTATGTTAATTGCAAAAGGGAAACATGCTATTAGATTTTTTACTCTTAATGTAAGTTGGCCTGAAATGGATGCTACCATGTTTGCACAAGGTTCAAGTGTTGTGGCTAATATTGAAATTCGGTATAAGAGAATTGGTCATGTGAATGTGCACCAGTTGTTGAAAGACATGTAGTCAAAACAAATTGTGGATGGCTTGCCTAAGTTTAGAGTTGATGGGACGATATCAACTTGGAAAGTAAGCAAGGCATGTGTTTCCACATGAAAAGCATGTATGCAAGAAGCCATTTGAATTGATACATTCTGATGTGTGGGGTCCTATAAAAACTACAACTTTGAGTGGTTGCAAATATTATGTTCCCTTCATTCATGATCATACTCGCAAAGTATGGGTTTACTTTATATGTGAGAAAAGTGAGGTATTCACTCACTTTAAAAACTTTAAGGCTTTGGTTGAGAAGGAGACATGGTTGTTTATTAAATTCCTAAGATTGAATGGAGGGGAAGAATATCTCTTTAATGAGATTTTTGATTTTTTGCCAAAAAAAAGATATATAGAGGCAATATACATGTAGATATACTCCATAGAAAAATGGTGTTATTGAGCAAAAAAAAAAGCATATTACAGAGGTGGCTCCTGCATTGACGTTAGAAAGAAACTTGCCTCATTAGTATTGAGCTAAAGCAGTTGCTACTACTATATACATTATGAATAGGACACCCACTGATGTTGTACATGGTATGTTACTTCAAGAGAAGTTTATGGGTAGAAAACCAAAATTTTCCAATCTAAAAGTGTTTGGATATATTGCTTACGTGCATATTTCTAATGAGTTATGTAGTGAATTGGATCCAAAAGTAGAAAAATATATATTTGTTGGATATTCTCTTGAGCACAGGGGATATAGATGTTATAACCCTATTACATATGAGCTAAGAGTTAGTAGGGATGTCATTTTTAATGAAATAAGTAGCTAGTATTGTAACTTGTAGAATATAGTTAAGGTTGATGAGCATGAGAGTGTGGCTATGTTGGAAAATAGATTAGCAGTCATAGACATTGAGTGGACCACAAGAGTCTTCTAGTCATGGTTTTGTTGATAGACCTTAGAGTGGCAAATTGAGGTCACAGGTTATTCCACCAAGTATATCACAAATGTCAAGAAAAGATAAAGAGAAAGTTGGAGACTTACCTATTGTTACAGATGTATTGTTAGGTTTCTCTCATATTGATTCTGATTTAGATGGCTCTGACCAGAGCTTGGATGAGGAGTTTGAGATTTTGTCTATTAAAACACCTAGTGTGCAAAATGTACAAGAGGATGCTAAAGCACCTAGTGGTGATCCAGGTCCATATAGGTTAAATAGAGCGAGAAAGCCAATGCAATGATTGACATATGATAGCTATGTATCTCATTACTATGCATACATGGCAAAGGTTATGCAAGATGTGGAATCCACTTATTTTGAGAATGCAGTGGGTAATGAGTATTGGGATCATGCCATGGATGAAGAAATGGATGCACTTATGGATAATGACACATGGGAGTTGGTACCCTTACCTAAAGGCAAGAAAGCTATTGGTTGCAACAACTGGCTTTACAAGGTTAAGCATAAGTTAGATGGATCTACTAAGTGTATTAAGGCACAACTAGTTGCCAAAGTGTATACATTGACTCCTAGTATTGATTATGAGGAGACTTTTGCTCCAATGGCTAAAATGGCCACTATAAGGGTTGTTGTCATGATGAGGAAATTATTCTTGAAACCTCACTTAACATGTGGATTAATTTTTAACCACATGGTTAAGTAAATGTTGTACATGTGAGGTATAACCGGGATTAAAGCCTAGGACCCGAGGAAATCACGGGATGTCAAAGGAAAAAGTTGTTGTAAGTTATGCAGCACACACGTACTTGGTGGTATCTAGTGCTAGTTGTTGGCATAGGCCATTCATTTAGCCACAAGTGTCAGTTGATGATACTAGAGAAGTGACGTTTAATTGTACCTAATGCCAATCAGATGGTCAAAGATGGTGCAGAGACACTTGGAAATGGAAGTTGCCTAGCCAATTTAGTTATTGGCCATTTAGATTATTTTTTAGGACACTGAAATAATTATTAGATTAATTTTTAGTATTTAAAGACTAATAATTAATATTTAATTATTGATATTACTAGAAAAACCATTTGAGAAGACTGCCACTTGTCAAAAGTGTCCATGTGAGACTGAAAAACGTCTTTAGAGGATGGAGAGAGGCATTTGAGTGGATTCAACCTCCTGCAAACAAGAGAGAGGAAGGAGATGTAGATGGTTTGATTTGCAACCATTGGAGGACCTTTTGAGGTAGCCACCAGGGGCAGGAGAAGGCCAATCAATAGTAGGTGATAGCATCTACAAGCTGTTGAGAAACGGCAGCAGTAGTAGTAAATAATTGATTTTCTTAAGTTCTATGCAAAGAAAGTTTGAATCTTCTCTCTCCTCAGTATTCTCTCTCATCTCCCAGCCTTTCAACGGTCTTGCTCCAAAGATTACAACATTGAGATTACCAGAAGCTGAGAGCAACAACCTCGGGAAGCATGCCAAAAATTGGAAGCTCCAAAACTTGAATTCAACAGGGTTGAAGCTGTTTTCAATAAAATGGAGGGACCATCAAATCAATGAATTCAAGGCATTTACCATCTCCATCAAAGTGGGTGAAGGTCAATTGAATGCTTGAATCAAGGGGCAAATCAGATTGAGACTTGCTAGTTATTTTGAACAGTAAAGGGATTTGGAATACTAAAAGGATTGGGAGAATCCCATGTCACACCGATCATTGCAAAGCTTTGGTTGCATATACAAGGATATGTGGATAGTGAAGAGTTCTTCATTGTTCCACTTATGGATTGTGATGTATTGCTTCGTATGCCATGGTGTCACCATATGCATGTAGTGATTGATTCTCGTGCAAAAAAGATCACTATTAAACATAAGGAAAAGGTACTCGCACTTGATGTAAATTTGAAAGGTGAATCTTGTTAAAATATGAGGATCTAGAGCATGGCTATGGCGGCTTGTAGGCATAGACTGAACTCATGATGGCATTGACCAAGGATTGAAGACCAAATGTTACACAAGTGAATTAGGTTCCAAGATGGCAGCTTGGACTCATAAACACAATCTTGTGTAGGATTGACAAAGACAAGACACTTAACTGAAAGTACAAAGCATAATGACATTGTGTTCATTCCATATGAAAAGTGGTTGTCAAGTACAATGCTTTATAGTTGTTGGATGGGTACAATTTTCCCTCTCTGTGCATATGGGATTCCTATAGCCTGCATGTCTTCAGCCCAAACTGCCTCATACAAAGAGGCTACATTAGGTGTGATTTCAAATAGCTCAACACCCCTCCTCAATCACAACCAGAAATTACAAAGTGTGTAGAGGCTTTAGTGAGAGAAACACTTGCAAAGTGTGGGCACACCATAAACATGGCAAAACACTAGAGTCTGTCACAAAAAAAAGGCTAAGTGTGGGTACCACAAAACATGATGGACATCCAAAGGCTGTAGAGCAGGGGCCTTACAGAGGCTGTAGTACAAGGCTACATGAGGAGTTTACAAGTTTATGATAAAGACATTTGGGCTAGACAGTACAAGGCTAAAGAGGTCAGTAAAAAATTGGATCAAGGATCGGCAGGCTCTTGCAGTTTTTAACATTACTTTTGACATAGATCTTCAATTCATTCTAGGTCTTCTTGCTCTTTTTGATCATGTACTTGCTCTTCACTTTGCTTGCCACTTCAAAGTCTTCATGATTTTTGTTCTTCTTTTTCTCTTTGATATTTCCTTCATGGTCATCATTTTCATGGACTTTCCTTGCATTAGTCATCTGGTTCTTTTCTTTATGGTCCCCGTCAAGCAAAGGTGCAATCTTTGAGGCAGCAGAAATGTCTTCAAAATTTTGCACTTTCATCAAGGTAGGAGGCATTTCTTCAAATAGTGATAGCACTTGAATATCTTGAGGCAAGTCCACAAAATGGTCATACTTGGTTCCAATTAGCATAGTCATGGCAGTCTTGTTGCATTCTCTCACTTACCGGAACCAACCCTTAACACTATTCAATGGAGATCTCTTTGTCAGATCAAACATTATCAAGATAGCCACAACATCTTGACATACCATTGGCAGCATGCTTTCACATTCCCAGTGACCTCCCAAATCCCAAATGCTAAAGGCAATGTTTGTATTCTGGACATGAAAGACCTTCTCCACAGCTTCCACACCCATGGTCTCTATATACTCCTCACTTTGCTGTGCAGACACGAACTTGGCCATGAAGCTAGTTTTGTTGATGCTCACCTTCAACACCACCGTCTCTTCTACAAATCCCTTGCTGATTCATGACAGAATGCACCCACTACAGAAGGTGGTGTTGTAAGCATAGTACTGAAATTGTGAAGAAGATCAGTGTATTCAACTGAAGTATTGCTTGTGTTAAGGATGTGATTACCATTTGATCTAGTATTGTTTGTGCAATTAGACTAAAATTATATGGTACTTATGGTGTTAGGATTGTAAGGAGGCAGTGCCAAATCAGAGGAGCTCCATGTAGTAGCAAAATTTGACGAGGAGGGATACATTGATGCGGATGAGCTCATGGCGAGGAATTTACTTTGCTAGTAACATGATCTACAACTCTCGATCTTCCATGCATGCGCGCCTTGAGAGAGAGAGATATATATATATATATATATATATATATATATATATATATATATATATATATATATATATATATATATATATATAGGAGGCAAGAGAAACCATCACTTGCTCCCAAACACTATCACTCAGCTTCCTCCATGCCCTCTTGACACTGTGAACTAATCACTTGATTCTGATGATGGTGATTAGGCCTTCAACCCTATAGCTTATTGTCACTACGTCTACCATGGCCCCTTGTTGCAGATTCTAGTGTACAATGGAGTAAATTCACAATAATAGGGAGTAAATTCACCTTATTCTTGTCTCAACTCTATCTACCATGGGTGACTGTGAGATTCAAGTGAGGAATGGGGGCCATGCACTCAACTTGAGCTAGATTGAGATGAAGAGAAGCTGAGAGGAGTGAAAGGATATCTAGACCATGCTCAGCTGAGCTCTGATACCATGTTAAAATATGCAGATCTAGAGCATGGCTATGTCAGCTTGTAGGCGTAGACTAAAATGATGATGACATTGACCAAGGATTCAAGACCAAAAGTTACACAAGTGAATTAGGTTCCAAGATGGCAGCTTGGACTCATAAATACAATCTTGTGTAGGATTGACAAAGACAAGACACTTAACTGAAAATACAAAACATCATGACATTGTATTCATTCCATATGAAAAGTGGTAGTCAAGTACAATGCTTTATAGTTGTTGGATGGGTACAGTTTTCCCTCTCTGTGCATATGGGATTCATGCAGCCTGCATGTCTTCAGCCCAAACTACCTCATACAAAGAGGCTACATTAGGTGTGATTGCAAATATCTCAACAAATCTATCCCTATTGTACATGTAGGTGCCATTTCTAAAGTAATGAAAAATCATATTTCAACGTACTTGGTTTTTACTAAGGATAAAGATGATAGTGAGAATGTTGGGAACATGTCTAAGTTAGAGAAGGATTGCATGTCATTTCTGAAAATGTATGCTGGTTACTTCTCTCAATCACTTCCAAGGTAGCTACTACCTAAAAGGCCAAAAGATCATGGCATAGATCTTATCCTTGGAAGTAGCCCACCTAATAAGAAACCCTATAGAGTCGGTGTAGCCCAATAGGAGGAGATTATGAGTTAGGTAAATGAGTTGTTAGAAAAAGGGTATATCCAAGTCACCGCAAGACCACCAACCTCACAAAGAGCCATGACAAAGCCACGCTGTCGAAAGAAAAAATCACCCTTGCGAGTGTCCACGTCGCATGGCCCAAAGCATGATCTTAACCACTTCCTCTTTCTGGGTTACACTCTAAGCCAGGCACTCACGACAGCTGTTACCCCAATTGTGCCAACATCGCACGTTCCAAAGAGGGTTGCAATATCTTAAGTGTATCTCCCCATCTCAACAACTACTTCTCTAACAACGAGGCTAGGGCACAATCATCACTGTAATATCCATTTCTTGATCCTTCGAAGCTTTACATTTCTCAACCCATTGAAAGGTTGATAGCCTCAACATATTGCAATGGTTGTACTCAGGCAAGTCCCAAAAAAAAAAAAAAGTAAGAAAGAAAAAAGAACAAGAAAAAGAAACGAAAAAAAAACAGAAAAGGAAAAAAGAAAAGAAAAGAACGAAAAGATAAGAAGAACCCACAATCACAGCACAGCACCTAGGGGTCCTCAAATTAGGTACGTCCAGTGACCTTGGTCAGCTGGTTCCATCCCTAGTCCCCTCGCCCTTTCGCATCACCCACAATTGTTCAGGGCACATCAAGGGCATGACATACCTAGGGAGCTTGTCTCGCCTATGGTTAGACTTATCACCCTGACCCATTCGCATGATTCCCTCTTGCACTCTGCCTTAATACCATTGCAATCAATTGTGGTAAGCACCGCACGAATGGCCATGAAAAATACACCGTCCTCATCAAGCAATTCCAATAGCTTCGAGCTACCGAAAGTGCGGTGTCCCTATGTTCAATTATGCTACGTCGTGCAATCACAACGCAAAGGATGTCTCATACACCTTCACATGTACTTCTTCTCAATATGGACAACTTTTCTTCATCCACACATTGTTACGAGAAACCAGCCCACGGACTTCTAACTACGTAATATCTAAGTATGCACGAGCACTCATATAATATCTGCGCCAAAATATATACATAGTTTGGGTCCTCGAGTGGAGGACAATACTCTCATCTTGCTTAGAGTTTGACATGTCTCCCAAACTAATTGAACTATGTCTTGTGCACGATAGAGAAGACTAGCACTACCCCTAGGGAGAGACCACCTATGAGAGGTTTTCAATTGCAGGTATTGAAAACTCCAATGAAAGTGTTGTTCGCTCTTCATCGACACCCAACTCTACATTCTTATCCTTTATCATCCTGCAAGCCCGCTAAGAATCGTCATGTGCAGAATCCCCAACAAACCAACACTTGTGCTAGCCATCAGTGCAATCCCCAAGAAAGAACAGCCCTACCACCAACTCCAACAACCCTACCACTAGCCACCTAGGCCACCAACGTGCCCCCAACGACCTTCCTCCACACCACCACCAACACTCCTCCATGGCAACCACCGATGTCCCTTCCACCCATGTCTTCAGTGCATGACAAAGCTTGCTACCTACGACGGTGAGTGCCATGGGACTAGCACTCGTCTAGGTAGGGGGTAATGTTAACCGGTAGACGAACAAGGTGGAAAATCTGGAAAAGCTAAAGCAAAAGACAAAGGCCAAGGCAAAGTGAAACGGAAGACAAAGGCACACAAGGAAAAGTGCAAGTCAATACGTTCATAAAAGAGTGCAAGCGCATCATAATTTAATTTAAGGAGCGCCAGGCTCTCACCCATGCAATTGTGGTGGAAAGGAAGCTAGGAAGATAGAAGGACAATGAGAAAAAGGGCCTAGGCCACGGCTGACCATATGAAAAAAGGGGATAAGGGGATGACCGCCCAAAAGGGATTTAGAGTTTTGTATATAAAGTTGAAAAGTGAATGAGAAGCTCATTCTTGTGTGTGGCCAAAAGTGGGTCTCCTCTTCTTCTTCTTCCTCTTCTTCTTCTTGCTTGCTTGAGCTTGTGCATGAGAGAGGGAGTGTGAGAGTGTGAGGGAGTGAGTGTGTGAGGGTGAGGGACCGAGGAGGAGAAGCTCTCCATCTTCTCCTCTCTTCTTCTCTTCTCTTCTCTTCTCTTGTCTTGCTCGCAGCTATGGAGCTTGGAGCGTGGAGCTTGAGGGTGGAGCTTGCTTGAAGCTTGCACTTGGATCGTGGAGCTTCCGGAGTGCGCATGAGAGGAAGTAACTCGATCGGCATGGAAATAAGCTCACTACACTCGTAGATATGGATGGCGCGTGAGCTATGTGAGAGGTAGCCATTAGTGCCCGACTTGGAATGCTTGAAACAATAAGCAGTCCGTGGTTCTTGGCGATTGAGCGAAAGCTCCCATAGATGGTGCAGAGACACTTGGAAATGGAAGTTGCCTAGCCAATTTGATTATTGGTCATTTAGATTTTTTAGGCCACTAAAATAATTATTAGAGTAATTTTTAGTATTTTTAAACTAAAAATTAATCTTTAATTATGGATAATATTGGAAGAACCATTTGGGAAGGCTGTCACTTGTCTAAAATGCCCACATGAGACTGAAAAACGTCTTTAGAGGCTGTAGAGAGGCATTTGAGTGGATTCAACCTCCTACAAACAAGAGAGAGGGAGGAGATGCTGATGGTTTGATTTGCAGCCACCATTAAAGGACCTTCTGAGTCAGCTAGCGGCACGAGAAAACCAATCAACAATAGGTGACAACATCTACAAGCTATTGAGAAAGGACAACATCAACAACAACAATAAATAAAAGATTTTCTTCAGTTCTTCACGAAGAAATTCTGAATCTTCTCTCTCCTTAGCATTCTCTCTCATCTCCCAGTCTTTCTATAGCCTTGCTCCAAATATTACAACATTGAAATCGGAAAAAGCTTAGAAATTTCAGATTTTTGTTCAATAAACCCTAATTTGTAGAAGCAAAAATTAGGATTTAGCAATAGCCTCGTGAAGCATGCTAGAAATTGGAAGCTCCGAGACTTGAATTTGACAGGATTGAAGTCGTTTTCAGTCAAATTCAATTGGAGGGACCATCAAATCAATGAATTTAGGGTATTTTCCATCTCCTTCAAAGCGGGTGAAGGCCAATTGATTGCCCAAATCAAGGGGCAAATCAGATTGAAGACTTGCTGGTTATTTTGGACAGTAAGGGGAGTTTTAATACCTAAAGGATTGGGAGAATCCCATTGTACATCAACTTCTTCTTCAATTGAGCTAAATAAATACCAAAAGGGGAGCCAATGTTGGGCCAATAGGGTATCCAATCTCCAAAGTTATATGGTAAAGTGTGCATTTTAGTTTTGTGAATTTATTAATTGGCGTAAATAGTGCTTAATCAGGTTATTTACCACCCTATTCGAGGAGGAAGGCTAGTTTGTCATAGTAGTGGCTACATCAAAGGTTTGGACATACATCAAATGGATATTAAAAATGCCTTCTTGCATGGGGAGTTGTAAGAGGAAGTTTTTTGTGGAGTAGTCACCTAGTTATATGGATGAGTATCATCCAGATTATGTATGCAGGTTTTGTAAGGCCTTGTATGGGCTGAAGCAAGTATCTAGGGCATGGTATGAGAGGATTGCAAAATACCTTGTAAGCATTGGATTTCATAGAGCACAAGCTAATCACTCACTCTATGCATGTAAGAGTGATGTAGGTATTATGATCATTACAATATATGTGGATGATTGGATCATTGTGGATAATAGTGAGATAGAGATTGATGTTGGGGGTAAAGGCGCCTCCGCCTAGCCACCTGTGTATTACTACGCTGACAATACTCACCACTGCACACTGCAGGTGGCGAGCGCCCGTCACAGTCACTTATTCTTTGTTCTTTTAGTGATAATTTGAATAAAGGAAGGCCCGACCACACATTGTGATTGCTGGAGTTCCCACTTTGAGTTTCACTCCCTCTCTTGCTCTTGCTCTCCATCTGCCGTAGCTCTCACCGCCCCAAGCTTCTTCCTCCTGGGTACCACTTCCCTTTCAACTAGTATCAGAGCAAAGGCATTGGAGCTTGTCTGGCATTTTCTTCAGCCCAGATTTGAAGAGCTTCAACCCAAGCTTCAATGGCAACCATGGCACCTTCATTTGCAGGTATGTTTTGTTCTCCCGCCTCCTCCTCGAGCTTTCGGACCTTCATTGGCTTCTTCCAGGGCTGCATTGGAGCCCCCTTGACATTGCCAAGTGCCCTCGAGCATTGTTGAAGACCCCCTAGCCCTCAAGAATAGCTAGCGCAAATTGCAATGCATTTTTAGGGGGCTAGGCTGACCTGCTCCTGGCATTTCCTTGCTCTTCCCTGACTTCCTGGCACTCTTGGCAACCTTCCCAATGATTGTTGAACTCCACGGCACTAGTGCTTGGCTCCTAGTGATCGATTCGAGTGCTTCCCCCTTCAGCCCTTTCTGTATACATAGTCCCAAGACTGTCAAAACAGGATGGCACTTGACATTTACTATTTGATGCTTCTTGGCATTGCCCGTTTGATGCCTATTGACGCCCTGTGATGCCCAGATGTTATGGGATGCTATGTCTATGCTTTGGGAATGATTTGGAGCAGATTTGGAAACCCCTTGAGCTTCATTTAACAATAAATATACTGCTGTAATATAGTGGGCTGAAGCTCATTTACTTGGTGTATGCATCGGTTCTTGGATACGGGGTGCTTACTGGAGTTTGAATGATCATACTGATGTATTTGAAGATTTTCAAATGTTTCCTTTTTGGTTCCGGAATACTTTTGAGCTTGGATTAGTCTCCACCTTGGTCTTCATTCACTGGCATTTGGCTTCAGTTGGCATGCTTTGGACCAATTTATGCCTATTGTCATTGCTTGACATTTAGGCTTCTTGCATCTATGCTTTGGTCAGATATGGATGCCATTTGGTTTGCCCATGCTTGATAGTTACTTAGAGCTTTGTCTTTAGATGTATTTGAGCATTTTGGACCTACTGGGCATTACATTTGGTTGTCAGTTACATGCTCTTTAAATGCTTTCAGGCTTATGCTTTACGGGTCTGAAATAGCTTGGGATTTATGCTCCAAATGTACCCTACTGGGATTTGGCATGTCTGATGCTATGTATTCGATGTATTAGAGCATTGCTTGCTCTCTTTTCATCTGACTTTAATTCCAGTGGGAGCCTCTTGGTATATTTGGATGTACACAGAGTCTTATTTACACTTGAGCTTCAGCTTGTGGGACAGTTACATGCATTTGCTCTCTTGAGAGCTTTATGTCTGCAGTTAGTCTGTAATGGGCTGATTTGATATGCCTATTGGGGCATGCACCTATCTCTGTCACAGGTTTGTCAGTTCTATATGCATCTTGGATGGTTATGCATTGAGCTTCTTGCTCTATCAATTGTGCTTGTGCTTGGTCTCTTCTCTTACCCCGAGACCCATTATATGCATGACTTCTAGATCTACGAGATGTCTCTTGCTTGGTTTGATAGTTCTTGGTATCTTCTTGCCCCTTGACACTCATTGTTGGATGTATCTTACTACCTGGCAGTTGCAGTGACATATGTATCAGTGAGTACTTCATTTTGGGACAATTTTACATACTGGTGTCATTTATTACAACAAATTGAAATCTGCAGATTTCAAGCACTTCTATGAGGGTAATGCTTACTATTTGATGTTATCTTGGTCATATTTGGTGGACAGGTGCTTCTCTTGGTGATATCCACTCTTTTAGCCAGTTTTAGTAGTGGTTTTAGTGCATTTTCTACTAATTATAGCAACCTGTAATTTTTCCTTTTTGCTTTGATTTGGGATAGTATGGCTGGCCATCTGAAAGACACAGCTCTCTTTAACATTGCTAAGTTAGATGGTATAAACTATGGGTATTGGAAGTCCCAGATATGGCAGGTTTTGGCGCATAAATTGCAAATTAAACCCTTGCGTTTCAAGGGTGTTAAACTTGAGGATATGGATGATGATGTTTGGATGGAAGTTGATGAGCTATGAAAGTCTACCATTATCTTGTCACTCTCAGAAGAGTTCCATCATAATGTTGTTGAAGATGAGAATCATAGTGCATGGGATTTATGGGAGAAGATTCAAGAGCTTTATGCGCAGAAGAGCCCTGCATCATAGATGTATTGGTTGAAGCAGTTAATGGACCTTTGCATGAAGGAGGGGACCTCCCTATCATCTCATTTCAGTCAGTTTCATGCTATCATGAAGAGTCTGTTGTCACACGATATTGAGTTCAAAGACAACTTGCACCCGTTGTTTCTGCTTGGTACCTTTCCTGAATCATGGGATGTCTTCTGTACTGCCATATGCATGAACAAGCTTGATGGGCTGAAAATCAAAGATGTTGAGAGTGCTTTATTGACTGAGGAAATCAACATGAGAAACAATGATGCTTGTTGCTCTTCACATGCATTGACCGTTAGAGGTGGCAGACATGGTAGGCATGATAATGATCATAAGGGCAGGGTCTCTCAGAAGTCCAGGTCCAAGTCATGTGGTCGCAGTAAGTCCCGTGGATGGAAGTCTGATCTTACCTTTCATTATTGTGGGAAGGTAGGACATATTAGGCCACTGTGCTATAAAATGCACGATGATAAGCACAAGGAAAAGGGAAAAGAGAAAGTGCAGGGAAAGTCTTCTGAGCGTAGTATTGTACCTACAAAGTCCAGTGTGAAGATAGAACATGTTAATGTCACGCAAGCCATTGATTCAGATGACAATTACATACTTGCAGCTTCTTCATGCAATGCCTTACAAGATTCTGAGATACATTATATGTATGCGTAGTGCTGGCTCTTAGATTCGGGTGCGTCATTTCATGTGACACCCAGTCGAGATTGGTTTCATACCTATCGTACCATCTCTGGTTCTGTGCATCTTGGTGATGACAGCTCTCTTGACATTGTGGGCATTAGAGATGTTAGGCTACAGTTTCCTTCTAGTAGTTCTTTTATTTTGCATGATGTACGCCATATACCTGCGTTGACACGCAGCCTTATGTCTGCTGGACAGCTTGATGATGCAGGGTATTTTGTGTCTTTTGGAGACTCTGCATGGAAGATTACTTGTGGCAGGCTTGTGCTTGCAAGAGGTGCCAAGTTTGGCAGCCTCTATCCCTTACTTGTATCTAGAGCTACCTTGGATCATGTTCTATCTGTGGGTTCTATCCCCCATGTATCCCTTTGGCATGCTCGTTTGGGGCATATGTCTCTTAAAGAAATGAAAATGCTCCGTGCTTTGCAGTATCTTCTGCCTTTTGACTCTTTGCATTTTGATTCTTATGATCATTGTTTGTATGGCATGCAAACTAGAAATACGTATAAAAAGTCTGGTAAGAAATGCATGGGTGAGCCTTTGGCTCTTGTGCACTTAGATGTATGTGGACCCATGCACTGTTAATCACTCGGTGGTGGGACAAAGTACTTTGTTACTTTCATAGATGATTACGCACGTAAGGTTTGGGCTTATCCCATAAAGAGAAAATCTGATGTCTTAGACACATTTCAGCATTGGCTTGCATTGGCAAAAAACCAGTCTATTGGGAAAAGGCTAAAATGCCTACGGTCAGATAATGGGGGTGAGTATGTATCACGTGCTTTTGAGCAATTTTGTGATGAGCGGGGTATTAGGCATTAGTTGGCTACCCCTTACACCCTCCCCAGAATAGTATGGCTGAAGGCATGAATAGGACCATTCAGGAAAGGGTCCGTAGCATGCTTAGCCAGGCTGGCTTACCGCAGCACTTTTGGGTTGAGGCAGTTACTACTACAGTGCATCTCATTAACATGTTGCCTAGCAGTGGCATTGACTTTCAGGTTGCAGAGGAGGTATGGGCAGCAAGCCCCCCTCTTATGATCATTTGCGTGTCTTTGGATGTGAGGCATTCCGCCATGTGCTCAAGGACAAACACAATAAGCTGGATCCTAAAAGTGTCAAATGCATTTTCATTGGCTATGGAGATGCAAGAGAAATGGGTTACCATCAATGGGATCCGCATGCACGAAAAGTGATCTGCAACCATGATGTCATCTTTCATGAGGACAAAATGCATATGCAGCCTGAGAAAGTGGTTGAGGTACGCAGAGCTATCTTTCAGGAGGAGCCACCTACTCCCTTTCAGCCCACTCCACAGCTAGCTAGATAGCATGCAGCATCACCTGATGCTCATGGCCCAGATGCTAGACATGCTGATGCTAGACAGGATGTCAGTCAGGTAGCAGAGCCTGGGTTGAGGCGTTCTACTAGAGATAGACAACCTCCTAACTGTTTTGCGCCCTCTATGGTTTATGTACTGGTTACAGATGCAGAAGAGCCTCTCACTTATGATGAGTCTATGCACATTGGTGATTGTCACTCTTGGGAGAGAGCTATGTAGTCTAAGCTTGACTCATTGCATAAGAATCAGACTTGGGATTTGGTTTCCTTGCCTCAAGGTGAGAAAGGCTTTGCCATGCAAGTGGGTGTACAAGCTTAAAAGTACCCCTGGACACCCCAAGCTGGCATACAAGGCTCAATTGGTTGCTAAGGGTTTTAAGCAGGAACATGGTGTTGAATTTGATGAAGTCTTTTTTCCTGTGGTCAAGATGACCACCCTACACTTAGTGTTGGCCTTGGTTGCACAGCTTGACCTGGACTTGTACCAAATGGATGTCAAGATGAATTTTTTACATGGGGACTTGCATGATGAGATTTACATGGAGCAGCCTAAGGGCTTTGCAAACCCTGGCACGGAACACCTAGTGTGCAAGCTAAAGAAGAGTCTATATGGCTTGAAGCAAGCACCTAGGGAATGGTACCATAAGTTTGATGCATTCATGCAGTCACATGGCTACAGCCGTAGTGCTATGGATCCGTGCTTGTACACGAAGAAAGCCCAGGATGATTCTTTACTAATTTTGGTACTCTATGTGGATGACATGCTTTTAGTAGGGATAGCTCATGAGGAGCTAGATTCTCTTAAGGCTCAGCTCAAGAAGAGATTTGAGATGAAAGATCTGGGACATACCTCTCACATACTTGGTATGCGCATTACGTGTGGTAGATCTCAGGGACTACTCTATCTATCACAGAGAAAGTACATTCATAAAGTCCTTGAGCGCTTCCGTATGCAGGATGTTAAGCCTATTGGCTATCCATTACCTTCTCATGTGAAGGTTTCATAGGCCGATTATCTGCAGACAGATGAGCAGAGGGCCGAGATGGCCAAGATTTCCTATGCATCAGACGTGGGCAGTCTTATGTATGCCATGATAGCCACCTGTCCAGATATAGCTTTTGCAGTTGGGGTTGTGGAACGTTATATGGCTACACCTGGCAAGAAACATTGGGATGCCGTGAAGGGTATCATGAGGTACCTAAAGGGCATAGCATATATGTGCCTTTACTATGGCAGCCAAGATACAGGAGTCGTGGGGTACACTGATCTTGAGTGTTGAAATGACCTATTTTTTGGCTGATTTTTGTTGTTTTTGAGAGCTGAATGGTTGATTTTATGAGATTATTGATTGGTTTGGAAGTGGTTTGAGAGTGTTTTGGATAGTTTGGAATGGTTTTATTAAGCTCATGATATTTATTAGTAGAGATGTGAAGTTCTGATGATGTTCTGATATGATCTGTTTGGTCCTGATAGCTTCTGTTGAGCTTCTGTTTTGTTCTGTTTTCTCTCTGTAAGGAAGGATGGAGTATTGATTGATAGGGTTTGAGATTATTTGAAAGCTTATTGAGTGATTTTTTATGGTTTGGAATGGTTTTGGTATGAGTTATGTGGTTTTGATGCTTTTTGTTGACCTTCTGTAACTCTCTGATGAGCTTCTGTGAGCTTCTGTAGACCTTCTGTATGTGTTCTGTTGGATGAGAGTGTAGCTTGGGAAAGTTTTCTAGCCTTGGAAAGAGGTAAATACAAGTGCAAAAGAGCTAAAAGAAGTCAAAGAAGTAGCTACTGAAGACTCAAGTAAAGACTGGAGTGACAGTGACAGTGGTGAGCTATGAAAAGACACTGTAGTGGCTCTGGTGCCTCTTCATATTAGACATACCTCTTGGGAGGTGTATCCACGACCTAAGAAGGATTATTGTGGGTTATTATTTAGTGATTTTAGTGAGGAGATGATGTATTATTGATGGAGAGAGAGAGAGAGAGTCAGAGATAGCCAACTCTATCAAAATAGTGTGATTGTATATGAGAGATTGAGAGAGAAGACTATGAAGACATTGAAGATGAATACTATGTGATGTATTTCCATTCAAAGATGGTGTATTACTTTTCTTTCTTTGTTCTACTGATGGATTTTATGAAGATGTTGAAGAATATGGTTGATTCTATCAAATCCGTGGGAGATTTACATGATGCTGTATGAAGATTTGTTGTGCCTGGTGTTCTTTTCTTCATTGTGATCATATAAACCCTAATAAAAAAGCTTGTTGATGTTACAATATAGTTTTTCTTGCAAGAGAATTCCCTTTTCCTTGGTGTTCCTCTTGGGGCTCCATGTTTTTGGTGCGCAGCCGGGGAAACTTGCCATCAACAAGCACCAGAAGAGGCTGAAAATGAAGGAAATGGCATTGCCAAGAAGAGGAGAATTCAATGGATGTTTGTAAAGTTCCTTCTTCCACTGAAGAGTTGGAATTTCTCATAATCAAAGACACTTTCCACAAGAAGTTCATCCCACAATGGTGGAAACACATCACCATCATGATGCATGCTCTATGTGGTGGACAGTTTCCTCTTCCTGTTGAAGCAGCAGAAACTTGCATCTTGGTGGCAAACTGTTTGGGAACAAATTGAAGAGCAGAAACAGAGAGAATGATCATCCATGGAAGATTTGGCATTCATTTAAGAAGTTTCCAAACATCATCAAGTGGGAGATTGTGAAGAAGCTTCAGGAGTCTTGGTCTGTGGAGGTTCATAAAAATAAGAAGGAAAAGAGTTGGAATTTGTTTGTGGATGCTCAACAGCAAGATACATGGGATGCTTGGTGTTCTGACAATCTTCTATTTGTTCAAGTGGCAACCCACTAGAAGTTGGTAGACAGAGTATTTTTCACAACATACACTGTTGAAACCATCAGAAGCTGGCATTATTATGATGATGGCACCACCACGATGCTCAGACGTATGCATTTTGACACCTTCAAAACCGAATACCTTCCTCGGTGTAGTGGCATGAAAGCAAAATTCAGGGATGTTGAAAAGGAAGAAGTAGAAGAAATGTTGGCAAGAGAGTCCTCCAGAGACTGAAGCCTTCTGTTATCCCTCTATGGAGCACTAACGACATAGTGGAGCCAACCCCCTGATGAATGACACAATAAAGAGGCAAGTGTTAGAACGAGTCCAGAGGTACGTGAGAAGAGAGAAAGCAAAAATCAAAGCTGAGAACGAGCTCGCAACAGAATCCACCTTTGACGCCCTTGCGGAAATCTTTACAGAAGTCCCAATGGCACATCAAGCCCTTCCTCCTCCTGCTGGAGGTCCACTTCCAAGCCAAATCCGTCCTGGAAATATTGATGATAGGCTAGAGAATGCAGTTCCATTGCCAGTTTTTAAGGGAGAGTACAATGAAGACCCCGATCTTCATGTAGCAGAGTTTATGGTAGCATGTGTGGCTAACAATGCCAGAACCCCTAAGCATTGGCTAGCAATATTCCCCGCCACTTTCAAGGGCACGGCATTTCAATGGTATGAGAGACAAGCAGCAGGAACTTTTGGCACATGGGACGACCTGAAGTTGGCCTTCCTCACTAAATTCAGGCGTGAAGGTTTTGAAGAGCGGATGCGAGAGGAATTTATGAATTTAAGTCAATCCTCTAGAGAAAGAGTAGCAGCTTATGTCTCACGAATGGAATCCATTCTGAAGAGATGGACTAACCATAATCTAGATGATGGCATTCAAAAGGGGGTGTTTCTCAGAGGATTACAACCAAAAGTCCGTAAGTTTGTGGAGCTGCAAAGACCAGCCACACTGCAAGTTGCAACCGAAGGTGCAAGACTGTATGATGAAGTGGAAGCTAGATTGGCGATGAATCCAAGAAGAGGAGTCCTACCTCCTCTGATGCCAGGAATGATGTACCCACCAAATGCAATCCCAGGGATAGTCCCCTACCCCTACCAACAGATGCCCCCAGCATCACAGTACAGTGCACCAAATCCACAGTGGCCACAATCCATGCCTCAAATGATGGTTCAACCATAACAACAATGGTCCCAACCAATTTTCCCAATGCCAAATCAGCAGCAACAGTGGAACCCTACCAACTGGAGCCAACAACCAACAGTTCAAACAGGAGCTCTGAATCAGAATCAGAACAGAGACCCCTCTGCACCAGCCCAACCTGTTTATGCAATGATTACAGAGACTCCTCAAAACCCTACTGCCAGTACCTCAGGAGGAGAAAGCTTTAAGGATTATTTATCCAACTCAGTTGCAAATATAAAAAAGGAGTTGATGAATGTGATTACAGTGCAGTTGTAGACGCTGAAAGTGAATACCGCTAGCATATCCAACGTTGCAGGAGCTGGAAGAGATGTGATGCCATTTAGTAGGCCATTTAGCCATTGAATGTACACAAAAACTAACCATTCCTGGAGCCATTGAATGTACTTGGTGTGGTAAGTGTCATCAAGCAGGCCATTTAGCCATTGAATGTACACGAAAACAAACCATTCCTGGAGCCTTCTGTTCCTACTGTTTGTGGAAGAACCATATAGAGGATATTTGCTCTCTGAAGGAGTTGCATGATAGGAGAAGGAAGGAAGAAGACACAAGATTCAACTTGCTAGAATCCAAAATGACCACACAGGATATTGGACCCAAGCCTAGAGAGTTTGGTCCTAATTTCGGTCCAAGGAGGTTTCCCTCTCAAAGTTACAGAGGAAGACAATTTGGTAGTGGTCAGAGATCAGAAGTAGAGTGTTATAGATGCGGAGAAAAGGGACACATTTCACCAAATTATCCAAATCCCAGAAGGTCAGTGGATTATAAGCCCTTATGCAATCGATGCAAAGGAGAAGGCCACATTGCAAAAGATTGTCCAAGCCTAGCCCCAGTGAAAAACAGTGCTACTGATAGTCCGGCCAAGGCCCAAGAGCCTACCTCCAATTTAGTGGAATTAGAAGTTGTTGCCATCACGTGTGCAAAGAAGAAGGAACCACCTATCTAGAAAGAAAATAATCCTCCTGCCAAAATAGTAAAGTTCAATCTTCCAACAGAAGAACAGGAGAGAATAGAGCCTGACAATGCCATACAGAGCACTACAGTGCCACAGAGAGTCACAAAGACAATTCCAGAGACAGGACCAGAGGTCCAGGAGATAGAAGAGGAGAAGGTGCCACAGGTGGTAGAATAAGTCCCCTTGATGCCTCTGTTGGAAGAAAAAGGGAAAATGAAAGTGGGTGTTGCCCTATTTCCTAACCGATTAGAGAAGCCAGTGGATCCTATTAAGAAATACGATCTGGTCAGAGATCTAGATATCTTTAAACCAAACCTCACATTCCGAAAATTGTTGATGTTGTCTCCCAGTTGCTGAAAAAGGTTCAAAAGTATACTGACAAGAAGACATGGCTTAAGGATTGCTCCCTCAACAGCAACAAAGTCCAACAAAGCTCCAGAGCCTGTAAAAGAAGTGGACATGGCTAATGCCTTCCTAGATCCGGGTACCCCAGAGATTGGCATGTGGATAGAAGGCTGCTTTATTGCAAATGCACTGATTGATAGTGGTTCATCAGTGAACATTATGACGGATGTGACAATGAAGGATCTAGGCCTACAAGGTGTGCAACCCACCCAATGGCTCATCAGACTGGCGGATCAGAGCAGAATCAAGCCTTTGGGCATTCTCCCATATGTGAAGACTACAGTGGCTGGAAAAGATTTTTGGCTAACCTATCTAGTGGTGAAGCCAAACTCTTATGGTACATCCTACCCTCTGTTACTGGGCAGACCATGGATTTTTGAAGCCAGAGCAAGGACGGATTGGTTCAAGGAACCTTGACCTTGGGTAGAGGACCCAACAAAGTGGTGCTGAAGCTATATGGTGCTCAAAAAGGACATGGATCCACCTCCTTGGAATTATCTTCTGACTCCCCTAATGAGGCTACAGATGGAACATCAGCACATGAAGATGCTGTCAAACAGGTCCTTCCCAAGAAAATAGTGGCACGTTCCTTAACAGTGGATACTGTAAGCCGACTCCCAAACGATGCAAAGCCATTATCAATAGGTGAATACTTCCTGCTTGAACCAGGAACAATTTCCGAAATCACTTCTGACAGTGAGATAGAAGCATGGATGTACTGCTCTCCCTGTTACATGGCCATAGCAGAGCCAGAGATAGAGGCAGGAGATGAAACAGAGAACCTATTCTTCTCTTACAGAGCTCCTACAGAGACAGAGCCAGAGACAGAGACAGAGACAGAGACAGAGACAGAGACAGAAGAGGATGGAGATGATATTGAAGAAGAAGGTTATGAAAGCGAGATGGAAGAGTCTATCCCACCCGAAGAGGATACATATGAAGAATAAGTTCCAGAAGCATCAGAAGCAGACGAGCTCATGCTGTGGGACAGAATGGCGATGGTACCATTTGGTCCGGTAAATGGATCTTCTCATATGCAATATCTTTATAAGAAATGGTTAAAGAAGACCAAGCCGTCTTTCAGCAGTGGCTCATGCCTCCCTCACCCACCTTTGCCAAGAAAAGATGATGATGATGCACCGTGCCAACAAGCACCAGTCTCACGATTCCAACAGGACATCAGAGGCCCCTGTTATGTGATGTTCCTGGACTCATCATCAGAAGATGAGTCTTCAAGCCAAGAGGTAATTAATCTTGAAACCAAACCCGAAACGGCTCTAATCCCATTTCAACATCTCAAGGAGCAACCTGAGTCTCCACCAAAAGAAGAAGTTGGTTCTAGTGGAACATCGGAAGAGGACACCACTCCCTTGAAGAAGTCGGATCTGTATCCAGAAGCAGTCCATGGGACCTTTATCCGTGAAGTAGAAGGTGAAAGGAAGTTAACTTTTGTGGATGCGGATGGCACTGAACGCCACTTGAAGGTGGGTAGCAGCCTACCAGAAGAGGAATTGTCAACTTTGTACAACTTGTTGAAAGAGAATTTGGACGTGTTTGCATAGTCCTACAAAGACCTAAAGGGGATTGATCCCACAATATGTCAGCATCATATTGATTTGGAGCCTGATGCCAAGCCAGTACGGGAACGACAGAGGCGAATGAACCCGAATTATTCCACATTGGTGAAAGCAGAGCTGCTGAAGCTTCTGGAAGCCGAGTTCATCTATCCAGTGGCAAATAGTGAATGGGTTTCACCCATCGTAGTAGTACCCAAGAAGAATGGCAAATTGCGAATCTGTGTGGATTTCCGCAAGTTGAATTCCAAGACGAAGAAGGATCACTTTCCTATCCCTTTCACAGACCAACTGTTGGACACAGTGGCAGGACATGAGCTTTATTCCCTTCTAGATGGATTCAGCGGATATAACCAAGTGCAGATAGCAGAAGAAGACCAGTCCAAAACAACCTTCACCATAGAATGGGGGACCTACGCTTACCGAGTGATGCCGTTTGGGCTCTGCAATGCCCCTGCTACTTTCCAGCGAGTCATGATGGCCGCATTCCAAAATCATTTGCACGAATTTATTGAGGTATATTTGGATGACTTCTGTGTCTATAGTTTGATCCATGAACACTGGGGACAACTGGAACAATGTTTTGACCGATGCCTGGAGTATGGGATTTCCCTCAACCCCGACAAATGCATCTTTGGGGTCTCTTCTGGAGTTTTGTTGGGCCACATTGTCTCTGCACAAGGGATATCAACAGACCCTGCAAAGATCGAAAAGAGCGCAGCTCTAACATCACCCACCAACCTCAAACAATTGAGGGGATTCCTAGGCCATGTGTGTTACTACAGAAGGTTCATAGCCCATTTTGCAACAAAGGCAACCTCCTTGCACAAGCTTCTGAGGAAAGATGCAGAGTTTATTTGGACGGAAGAATGTGAGACAGCCTTCAACACTCTGAAGCAGTGTCTGATTGAGGCACCCATTCTGCAACCTCCTGATTGGACGAAGGAGTTCCATGTACACACTGATGCATCTATTGAAGGCTTAGGCGCAGTTCTCTGCCACAAGGGCTCCTCGAAGCTGGATCAACCCATCTATTATGCAAGCTGAAAAGTCACTGATAGGGTACGGAACTATGCAGTGACAGAGATGGAGTGCTTGGCAATGGTGTTTGCCCTAGAGAAGTTCCGCCACTATCTGTTGTCTACCCACTTTAAATTTTATGTGGATCACGAGGCCCTGTCCTTCCTTATGAACAAAGCGGATGTGAAAGGACGAATGATGAGATGACTTCTTCTATTCCAGGAGTTCGACTTTGAGGTGATTACTAAGCCTGGTCGTTCCCATGTTCTGGCTGATCATCTGTCGCATATCCCACAGATTGTAGACGAGGAGCAGGATGATCTAGACCTCCCTGATGCTTCCCTATTCCTGGTAGAAACTGTAACCCCCTGGTATGCAGACATTGCCAATCTGCTGGCAACCCAACAGTACCCTCCTGGCATTTCTAGTCGGGAAAGGAAGAAGCTTCTGTTAGAATCAGCCCCCTACACCATGTTAGGCAGTGCACTATACAAGAAAGGCAAAGATGAAGTGCTCAGAAGATGTGTTGCAGGAGATGAGATTGGGATTTTTTTGAAGGCTTGCCATGACGAGCCATGTGGAGGCCACTTTGCAGGAGAAGCTACAGCCAAGAAAGCTCTGTTAACAGGATACTGGTGACCGACCATTCATAAGGATGCCTATGATTACTGTAAGCGATGTGATGCCTGTCAGAGAATGGGGAAACCTACCAAAACAAGTGCTATGCCACTGCAACCTATCCTTCCTTTGAAGCCGTTTGAGAAGTGGGGCATCGACTTCGTAGGCCCAATCGATCCACCCACTAGAAGGAAACAGAACAAATACATCCTCGTATGTACGGATTATGTCACAAAGTGGTGTGAAGCTAAAGCCCTAAAGCAGGACGATGGTAATAGTGTGGCCCTGTTCATGTATGAGAATATCATCACCCGTTTTGGCAGTCCCTTAGAGCTGGTAAGTGATAGAGGCACTCATTTCATTAATAAAGTCATGGAAGAGTTGACAGAGTTGTATAAGATCCGCCATTGCAAGTCCACTCCTTACTACCCCAGAGCCAACGGCCAAGTCGAAGTCACGAATTGAATCCTCTGCTCGATTCTAACACGGACAATTGCCGCACATCGTCGTGATTGGGATGATCGACTTACAGAGGCCCTTTGGGCGTACAGAACCTCCCATAAAGCAGCAACATGACAGACACCCTTCCAGCTGGTGTATGGTATAGAAGCTGTTTTCCCTGTTGAACTAGAATTGCCCTCTTTGTGAGTGGCTATCAAAGAGCGTTTGGGGGATGATGATTCACTGCAACGCCGTCTCCTACACCTGGAATGTTTGGACGAAACTTGCAGGATGGCTCTACAGTGCATGGAAGCCACGCAAGCTCGACGCAAGGCTTACCGTGACAGCTTCACCAAGCACAAGGAGCTCAAAGAAGGTGATTTGGTCCTAGCCTATGATTCACGATTTGGCAAGTTTCCTGGCAAGCTGCAACAACGTTGGATGGGCCCATATAAGGTACTTGCTGTCAACCCTAATGGCTTTGTCCAAGTGCAGACCGTTGATGCCTCTGATGATCCCTTCCTGATCAATGGATATCGCCTGAAGAAGTACTTCCCTCCTTGGGGATCTTGACAATCACGGTCACCTGATCCTTTCCCTCATTGGTGTGGCACTGTCACTCTTATTATGCTACTTCTGATAGCCGTTCTTTAGCCACTCCTGATGAGATAGATGCAACCCTCTGTCCCCTCAGCCCCACTTTCCAGCCATGATCTCTTATCCTCTATTTTCCACCAGCAATAGTGGCGAGGTGGGTTCCAACAAATGGTATTTCTACCATTCCCTTGCTTAATTCGAAGAAAAAAAAGGAAAAAAAAATACATATCGGTCATGGGAGAAAAGGACTTAGGTCCCTGTCATGCCGACCTATTCCTCGAGAAAAGGTGAAAACACCCTCAAGAGTAGGAGAAAAAAGAAAAGAGAACAAAACAACAAAGAAAAAAAAAAAGAAAACTGTTATGGGAGAAAAGGAAGAAATTCCCTGTCCTAGCAGGCCTCGCTCCAAGAAAAGGTGGCAAACACCCTTGGGCGGGAAGCTGGCTGTGGAAAAGGTGGCAACACCCAGCAGTCCAGAAAGTGGATTCATCAATTGACATCCCGATGATCCAGTTCCGAAGCTGCCTCCCTTGGTACGCTGTATCCTGTGCCTTTCTGCAGAGCATTTGACAGTCCTCTAGCAGATGCCGTGTTCCTATGTAACCCCACGTTCGATTTGATGGCTACCTCCCTGGGTACGCCTCTTCAACAACTGACGACGCGATCTTCATCAACAAACAATTGAGTGATGTGAGCTTTCATCCTAACCGGATGGGGAAGTGAGTATGGTTGCCCTCTGTAACTATCAACAGAGAGTGAGATAGAATTATCTGCATTTTGCTCAGCAGTATTCTCAGTCTGCAGATCCTTCTGTGTGCTTAACTGCTCATTTTACTTGGTACATGGCGTATATGCATAGGAATTCTCATAATGATTCAAAGCCTATTCCAAAGTTGTGCATGAATGTCAATGTGAGCATTGATTCCCAGCAATTGGATGTCTTGTACTTTCATGCCCTCTGTTTGCCTAGCAGATACCTTGTCTTATTGGAAAGGATGTGCTGCCTTCAATTCTTTCAGAATCCTCCCAAGACATTTGTAGATGAATCCTTTTCTATGGATCATTTTCGAAATCACCAATCTTTCAAGAGGGATCATCTTCATTGATACCTTTGTCATGTATGGTGGATGATTTTTAATGATAAATCTCTCTTTTTGGAGGAGCCATTCAGATGGTTGTGTTGTGTGTAGTGTTTGTGTTGTGGGTAAATTTCTGTAATAAGATCGTGGTGGTTGCCTATTCGATTTGCTTTCGTGCGAGCTATATTTTGGAGAATTGTGGTGATGGTGTTGCTGGTTGGATAGTTGATGATGCTGATGCAGAAGAAGAAACCTCTTATATCCTTTACAAGTTTGTTGTGATTTCTAGTTTGATAAGAAGTGTTAATGTATAAAGGGTTTTCCTTTCGTTGTATTCTTTATATCAGATACAGGTTATAAGTTGGGGTCGTGGTTGGATGGACTATTTTTGAAGATTTATTGAAGATCAAAGTTGAACTTTTGAATGAACTTGTATTCCCTTTTCCCTGGGTCACGAGGACGCTTCCTTATTAAGTGTGGGGATATGTTGAGTGTTGAAATGACCTATTTTTTGGCTGATTTTTGTTGTTTTTGAGAGCTGAATGGTTGATTTTATGAGATGATTGATTGGTTTGGAAGTGGTTTGAGAGTGTTTTGGATAGGTTGGAATGGTTTTATTAAGCTCATGATGTTTATTAGTAGAGATGTGAAGTTCTAATGATGTTCTGATATGATCTGTTTGGTCCTGATAGCTTCTGTTGAGCTTCTGTTTTGTTCTGTTTTCTCTCTGTAAGGAAGGATGGAGTATTAATTGATAGGGTTTGAGATTGTATTCTTTATATCAGATACAGGTTATAAGTTGGGGTCAATAAGCCTCTGTGCTCGACAAGGCAACTGTAGGTTGTTTCTTGCTGCTCCAAGTGACTGCAACACTCCCAAAAAAGAACACATATCCACTGGTAGATCGTCTATTAGAAATACTACCAGCCCAATCAGCATCAGTGTATCAATGCAACTGTATCTGAACCCCAGTCTCATAAAGTAGTCCATACTACAATGTGGACTTCACATACCTGAGTATGCGTCTAGCCGCATCCAAATGCGGTTTCCTTGGAGCCTGCATAAACTGACTTACCAATCCAACAGCATAGCTCAAATCTGGCCTGGTAATAGTCATATAAATTAAACTTCCTACTATGCGTATGTACATAGTAGGGTCTTCCAGAAGCTCACCTGCATCTGTGCTCAGCTTCACATTCTACTCCAAAGGAACTGAAATAGGCTTACAGCCTGTCATCCCATATTTGGACAACATGTCCAATCCATACTGCCTCTGCAAGAGCCGTATCCCGCTTGGTGATCTAATCACCTCAATGCCCAAGAAATAATGCAGCTCTCCCAAATCCTTCATCTCAAACTTCTGCTTCAATAGCATTTTCACATGAAGGATATCTTCATCACTTTCACCTGTCATAATCAGATCATCAACATAAATGACAAGTAGCATAATACCTTTCTCTATTTTTCTCACATAAAGTGAAAAAACTGCCTTAGAAATCTGAAAGCCAATAGTGACAAGATATTGTCCTATCTTGTCAAACCATGCTCTAGGTGCTTGCTTCAAGCCATACAAGGCTTTCTTCAACCTGCAAACAAACTCAGGATGAACATCATGCACATAACCTGGTGGCTGCTCCATATAGACCTCTTCTTGCAAATCACCATGCAAGAAGGAATTCTTTACATCCATTTGATGTAAAGACCATCCCTTTGATGCAGCCATAGCAATGACTGCTCTTACGGTTGCCATCCTTGCAACCAGACTGAATGTTTCTTCATAATCAATGCCATATGTTTGTGCATACCCCTTGACTACTAATCTTGCTTGTATCTGTTCACAGAACCATCTGCATTGTGCTTCACCTTATAAACCCACTTACAGCCAATTACATTCTTACCTTTAGGCAAAGGTACCAATTCCCATGTAGCATTTGCTTCCAAGGCATCCATTTCTTCATCCATGTCTTTCTCCCATTTTTCTTTTCCCATGGCTTGCTCAAAAGAAGTGGGTTCTGGTTCCTGTATCACTTTAACCATATAGGCATAGTGAATGGCTGTTAATCCATCATATTTTAGCCTATCCACAGGATATCTAGCTCTGGTAGACCTGCACAAAGTAGGTTCACTCCCAGATGCTCTCAAAACATCCCTGGTCTTCTTTACTCTAGGTGTAACAATAGAAGGAATACCCAACTCATCATCAATGCTCTGTTCTGAGCCACTAGATTCACCATCCACATAAGAGTGACCTGCATTCACATCAAACATGGGCTGATCTACCTTCTCTTTTCATTTTCGTGATACCTAAATACCACTATCTGCATTTCTTTGAGAAGATTCTCCTGATCTCAATCTGCCTATCCATGGCGAAGAATGTGAACCACTGCTAGAGGACGCTCCAGGTCCACTAATATTTTGTGACTGCTGCTGTGAATTCTGTGCAGTATTACCATTTTGTGCATCTACATCATTAATCACATTTATTGGTTTATACCAGCTACTCATCTCATCAAAAACAACATCTCTGCTCACTGTAAACTTACGAGTAGAAGGGTTATAGCATCTATATCCTTTCTGTTGCAGAGAGTAACCAATAAAGATGCACTTCTCAGCTTTTGGATCCAACTTGGATCTCAACTCATCTGGTACATGAACATAGGCAATGCAACCAAAAATTTTCAAATGAGAAATATTTGGTTTCCTACCAGTATACCTCTCCTCTGGAGTGATCCCATGTATTGTTGCAGTGGGAGTCCTGTTCATTATGTAGACTGCTGTAGCAACTGCTTCAGCCCAGTAAAAATCTGGCAAGTCTTTTTCATTGAGCATGGCACAATATACCTCTCCAATATGCCTATTTTTCCTTTCTGCAATTCCATTTTGTTGTGGGGTATGACTGCATGAATATTGCTGCTTTATGCCATGCTCCTGCAGGAACCTTGCAAACTCATTTGAGAGGTACTCTCCCCCTCCATCTGACCTTAGGCATTTTATTTGCAGGCCTGTTTCTTTTTCAACCATAGCTTTAAGAGTTTTGAAATGCCCAAAAACTTCACTTTTCTTTTTCATAAAATACACCCAAACTTTTCTGCTATAGTAATCAATAAAAGTGACAAAATAATGACAGCCTCCAAGAGATGTAGCTTTAGTAGTCAACACATCAGAGTGGATTAATTCCAATGGCTTCTTACTCTCTTGAACATGTCTAGGAAATGGTTTCCTTGCATGTTTTCTAAATTGACAGGCTTCACATACCTTATGCATTTCCGCAACCTTGAATTTAGGCAATCCTGCAATAATATTTTAGGCCTGCATTGATTTAAGTCGCTGTACATTAACATGACCAATGCGTTTATGCCAGATATCAATATCTGCAACTACACCGGTCCCATGTGCAAACATTGTTGCACTCAATTTAGGCATGTCTGTATCCAACGTAAACATTCTACCCTTCTTCTTTCCTTTTGCTATCAAGCGACCTTTATTTTTCATATCCTCAACAAAGCATCCATGAGGATTAAATCTGTTCTGCAAGCCCTGCTCAACCATTTAACCAACGGAAACCAGATTCTTGGTGATATTCGGGACATGAAATACATCGGACAGGTATTTCTTTTTCCCATCTTGCATAGACAAAGGAATTTTTCCAATCTGCACAATAGGATGTGCAGTATCATCACCAGTCTCCACAAATCCTGGTTTTTCCATTTTCCTTGCATCCTCCATCCATTCTGTATGACCTGTCATGTGGTTTGATGCACCTGAGTCAACATACCATACATCATTGCTTTCTTCTGCACTTGTCACAAAATTGTTCATGTGCTGCACCATAAACAAATGCTCATTTCTGTCATCACCCTGTCTACTAGAAGATGCATAATTCCCTTGTTGCAATTTTCCATTCATGATGTCATTTTGCTTTTTATAGCAGTCTTTAGCCATATGACCCATTTTACGACAGTAGTAGCATTCAACATTACTGTTTGCATTTTGGCCTCTTTGCCATCCACCACGACCTCTTTGGTTCCCCCTGCCTCTAGAGTTACCACGTTCTCCTCCATAGGACTGGCTTTCTTGAGTTTGCTGCATATTCTGATTTCTATCACGGCCTCCAAATCGGCCTCCTCTACCTCTGCCTCTACCTCTTCCAGCATTTGAGTAGAAGACAGCTTCTTTTGAAGTTCCTCCTGAAGAAGATGCACCACCATTTCTCCGCTCCTCAGAAATTAGAAGAGCAATCAACTCCTCAAAATGAGGAAATCTTTCACGGACGGAAATGGATGTTTGGAACTGTGCATAATCCTTTCCTAGACCATTCAAGGTCACAGAAACTAAATCATCATCTTCCACTGGCGACCCAATGGAAGCAAGTGTATCTGCAATCTTCTTCACCTTCATGTGGTAGTCATTGATGCTCATATTTTCTCTTTGCACATTGTGCAACTCTTGCTTGAGCTGCATTTTCCTGGCTTGTGTATTTGTGCTATACATTTTTGACAAAGTATCCCATGCCTCCTTTGGTGTACTTGCATCTTGAATATGCACAATCATAGAGTTTGAAATGCTGATAGACAGCCAGTACATAACTTTCCTGGCTCTCTCATGCCATGCTTTAAATGCCTGCATTTGCTGTTGATTGGGAACATCAGGAAGAACTGGTTCTTCTTCATTTCCTGCAACGAATTCCCAATATCCTTTTCCCATAAGGAAATTCGTCATTCTAAACTTCCATGCTTGGAAGTTTTTCTTGTCAAGCTTTTCAGTGACAATCTGTGAAAGAGAATCAAACGCCATTACAGAACACTGCAAAAAATTCTATCACTGCAAAGAACACAGCTTCAGCCTCACAAGGGCTAATCTGCAAAACTGACGAAAGTGGTATTTGACCACACAGTCACTTCCTAGTGACGATTTTGCATCAACAGGGAACAAGGATGATTCTGTAACTCCCAATGTCTTTGCGCACAGGCATACGATACAATTTCTATAATAACCTTTCACCGACCTGTAGAACAGTGGTCGCACAGCATAAAACTGGGCATTTTCCTGAGTGCGTGCAGAAAACTTCCGCCTCCAAAACGGGCCCCGAAATGGCCTCAAATACTGCCCCCCTGCTACACCGCGAAGGGCGTCTCAATTTGAGACAATGCACTCTTGCACTTTCTGGCTGTGCTACCTGCAGAGACTTGCTCCCAGAATAGAAAAATAAAAGCAACATTGGTCCTCTTACTAGAACACCGCAAACTTGGCTTGCTTTCTTGAGCTCCTTACCATGAACAAGGCTCTGATACCATGTCAAGTTTGTGGGAGAGAAGGAAGGAGTCTCACTTGTAGCTTTCTTTCTTGCACAATGGGGGGAATACACACACAGGTGGAGGCTGAAAACAATTTTCCTCTTCTTAGTTGTGTAAGCCAAAAGAACTCAAGTACATAGAAATAGAAGAACCCTATATATGGGTCTCAAACCAAACTCAACTAATTAAGGTGGCATACTAACTGAGCCACGAACTAGAGCAGATAAGGATAGCTGTCATCTAGCTATTATTCATGGGTGGTGTACCAACCGCATCTGCAAATTGACAAGTCGGTGACATAAATGCACAACGGTCACCCTGGCATATCACGAGTGGAGCTCGATATCTCAACATTATTGTGGGTTATTATTGAGTGATTGTAGTGAGGAGATGATGTATTATTGATGGAGAGAGAGAGAGAGAGTCAGAGATAGCCAACTCTATCAAAATAGTGTGATTGTATATGAGAGATTGAGAGAGAAGACTATGAAGACATTGAAGATGAATACTATGTGATGTATTTCCATTCAAAGATGGTGTATTCCTTTGCTTTCTTTGTTCTATTGATAGATTTTATAAAGACGTTGAAGAATATGGTTGATTCTATCAAATCCGTGGAGATCTACATGATGCTGTATGAAGATTTGTTGTGTCTGGTGTTCTTTTCTTCATTGTGATCATATAAACCCTAATAAAAAAGCTTGTTGATGTTACAAGATAGATTTTCTTGCAAGAGAATTTCCTTTTCCTTGGTGTTCCTCTTGGGGCTCCAACTAACTCTGATTATGTAAGACATGCAGATAGTAGGAAGTCCACTTCTGGCTATGTGTTCACTTATGCTGGAGGGGCTATCTCTTGGATGTCCAGGGCGCAGAAGCGTATGACTCTTTCTACTGTAGAGGTTGAATATATTGCAGCCACAGAGGCTTACAAGGAGTCTATTTGGTTAGGCCGTTTGATTGCAGACCTTAGTATGACTGTTGCTATGCCTACACTGCATTCGAATTCTATGAGTGCCATTCAGTTGGCCAAGAATCCACGCAATCTTTCATGTGAAGACAAAACATATTGAGGTGAGGTATCACTTCATTCGCGAGGTCTTTAAGGATAGGTCTGTTGACCTTATCAAGATTCCGATTGAGCAGAATCCTGCAGACTTGCTCATGAAGAGCCTCACTATCGAGCGCTTTGCCTTCCTTAGGAGATTGATGGGCATTGGATGAGATGACATCTTTTCCTCATCCTATTGTATATGTGTACATGTTGTACTATCTTTTCTTTTTTCTCTTTCACTGGGGCAGATTCGCCTTTAAGTGGGAGGTTGTTGGGGGTAAAGGGTAGATGGCAGGCGCCCTCACAGTCACTTATTCTTTATTCTTTTAGTGACATTTTGAATAAAGGAAGGCCCGACCACACATTGTGGTTGTTGGAGTTCCCACTTTGAGTTTCACTCCCTCTCTTGCTCTTGCTCTCCATCCGCCATAGCTCTCACCACCAAGCTTCTTCCTCCTGGGTTCCACTTCTCTTTCAATTGACCATGTGAATAGTCTCCTCAAGATTGAGCTTGAGATGAAGGATTTGGGAGAGCTAAGCTATTTTCTTAGCAGAGAAATAATCAAGACTCTAGAGGGCTTATGATTGTCATAGAGACAATATACATTTGATATATTGAAAAAAGTATAGTATGGTTGATTACAAGCCTATTTCTATACCTTTAAATATTAATGTTATGCTTATTGCATGTGAGGTGACTTGATTGAGGATGTCACTATCTATCAAAATATTGTGGGTAGCATTATCTATCTGATGATCACTAGGCTAGATCTAAACTACACAGTCAGTTTGGAGAGTTAGTTTATGTAGCTTCCATGGAAGCCACATTTGGATGTAGCTTGATACACATTGCACTATGTCAAGTCCACATTGGACTTTACCTTATTCTATAGTATGTGTATTATTGGACGACATAGATGCAGATTGGACTAGTAGTATTTCAAACAGGAGTTCTACACTAGTTTTATGTTTTCTTTTGAAAGTGGTGTTGTTACTTGGAGTAGCAAAAAACAACTAACAATTGGCTTATCTAATATAGAGGCAGAGTATAGAGGTGCTATACTTACAACATGTGAGATAGCTTGGTTACACAAGCTACTTGGTGATTTGGGGATGTAGGTGGACAAGAAGGTTATAATCTACTATGATAACCTTAGTAACATTCAATTGGCCAAGAACTCAGTGTATCATATGTGGACCAAACACATAGAGTTCCATTACCATTTCATTCGGAAGTGGGTTTTGGTAGGTAATATTGACTTGGTTTATGTCAACATAGAGGATCAAACTATTGACATTTTTACCAAGGCCTTGGGAGTTCAGAAGCTACACTTTAGAAATATGTGTGGACTTTACCCTCAAGCTCATGTTGAGCTCGAGAAGGAGTGTTGAGATGTCGAGCTCTACATGAGCTAGCATCCACTACATGCCTTGGTGATGTGGTATGGTATTATTCACTGGTATGTTAGGTGACCAACATGAGGATATGCCAATGATTCTATAGCTACACTACACCCGTGTAGTCTATCCTTGGTTATGGCACATTCATTATGCCATCTCTTCTTTCCTAATGAGTTTACACTTAGTGACCACATGTACATATGTTGTGGTACTTTGATATTAGTCTTTGTTCTTTTGTGTGAACAAGAAGAACTTAGAAGAAGGAGATATGGATTTTTCCATTGATGGGTAGCCTATCAATCTATAGGGAATCCATATAAAGTCTAATTTTTAGTGTCTCACCATAAACAAACTCAAGAAGGAGTACAAGAAGCACTCTCAGATCTTCACATTACACTTGAATAAAGAGGTAGCATATCAGTCCAAGGATTTAGTTGACAATTCAACATTGAAGGCTCTTCCTAAAGGAGTAGAGGGATTTGTTTCAAGTTCCTACAACACTACCTTTTTCTACATAAAACTAGATGGAAGAGACTATTAATGGATAGAATACCATAAAAACTGTTGAAAGATAGGCACAAAACTTTTGTTCACTCTTTAGGGTCAGTTAAACTAAGTAGCAAGCATGCAATATTGGAAAGACCCATCACAAGCCCTAAATGTGGTTAATGTATCCAACTTTTGGTGGAAATTTTACTTATAAAAGTGTATCTAAGATAAAAAGCGGATGGAAAAGGCTATTTGTGTGTATGTTAATTGGATCAATCCCTTATCTTTTACTTCATGTATTGAAATTGTTTAGGGTGAGCAAGAGAGTGAAAGTGTGGTACTTGAATCGAGGGTTCATCTCCTTCTCTTGTTTCTTATCTCTTATCTCTTCTACCAATGCCAAGAGCTTGAAAGGAGGGAGTGTGTGAGGGAGAGTTTGTGTGTGTGAAACAAAGACCAAGGTGTGGCAAAGCTCATATATTGATTTCTTCTTCCATTTCTTCTCCATCCTATCCTTTCCTTAGTGGTATGCTTGTTGTAAACATAGGTCAAGAAAAGCATAATTTAAAGGAGCAACTTGTAGATTGTGAAACCATTTTCAAGCCTTTCAAGAATTCACTACGACACAAGAGGTAAGTAGCTAACTTTCTATGACCCAAAACACTCTTCTTTTCTCGATGAGTATGAAAGGGATTGCACACTTGGTTTGAGATAGAGGATAAGGTAATTGGATAGAAGATGACTTCTAGAATGTGATTGAAGCTCTTGAACCAATAGGAGTTGCATGAAAAGTAGATCATCATTGTGGATAAAAGCCAACACTTTTCCTGCTAATATGTATTTTGCACTTGGGTTTGATAGCCCTAGGGGATGAAATATTGATTTTTGCTACCACCTTTGGATTCATTTTATGTTTCCATTAATATCTGACAACCTTTTTGATTTTCTTTAATGGGTTAAAACTTGGACTTGCTCATAGGTTGCATTGTCTCTCTTGTATATTGAGTAGTTTATGTGGCAAGTCCCCCTTGCTAGTTTGGGTTATGGGTGTTGGAATTAGAGTTGCTTCCTTTTATTTTCCTTTTGCAAGTTCCTTAGAACTAAAAGTAGAGAGCACTAAAGCTTCAAAAAATTATCAAGTGTATATATTTTTCAATATTCATATTACATTTAATTTGATACTTGAATGGCATCCGTAAGAGAATCTCTTTCTTGACATCTTCTTTATCTAAAATAATGCACTAGGATCAATTTTGAGAGAAAACAATCCTTTTGATTAGCGTTCAATAAATGAGATTAGTGAATATGTGAATATGACACTACCATATGTAGTCCAATGCAAAACTCAAATCTCTACTAATTTAGTCAAAATTCATCTATATTTAGCAAAGGGACCTCTAAACATATCCTCATCATGAGGCAATTCTAACCAAAAGGTTTGTCCTTAATAATAATAATTTTTTACTCCTTTTCCTTGATTTTAGCACCTTCACGTGACTTTTGGAAAAGTAAGGTTCTTTTAAGTCACCTTAAAATTTTACAAATACTCTCATCTAAGAGATATTTTAAAATATTTTGTAGTCTGCACCCTTAGAGTTTGTAGTCTACAATCGTTTTGTGTGTATTCTCTCATAGTTCTTATTGTTTTAGCACCTTAGCTCCTCCAAAATCCTTTTTTTATTAGTTGTACACTATTTCAACCTCATTTCTCATCAATACCCTAGCATTTATCCATGGCTTCTTTTAGGTGACCATCTAACTCTATGTAGGCATCTATGCATGCTAGAATACATGACTGGATGATATGTGGTATCCAATAATCTACAAGCTTTGTGATCGGATAACAATGTTATAAAGGTCCTCATAACATCATAAAAATAGAAAAGAGAAAGCATGAGCTTTCACTGGAAAGGAAAAATTTTGGAATTTAAGCTTTAAAATAACTAGTATACTCTAGAAACAAACTTCACCTAGTGCCTTGTACATATTAAGGAATTCTAACATTAAGTATATCTTTTTCTTTTATTTATTATTTAATCAATCTTATAGGATAACATTGCAAACTTTGTGCAAACATGTTCTCATCAACAAGTGTGGAATGATAGATTGGAGTTGCTGAGAAGTACGTTCAATGTCATGCATGTTCATTTGGCAATCTAATTTACCTAGACCTTCCTTCATTCTTCTTCATTCAAAAGAATTCATATTTTTACTTTCCAACTTACATTTTTCCAAAACACACACAAGAATTTAGAAGTTCAAAAGAACTTCCTTCACCTTATTTGAATTAGCTAACAAATTGGAATACTCCCAATCTAAGGCTTTAAGTCAAAGCTCATCATCAAAGATATTCAAAGTTCTTTTAAGATTCTAAGAATATCAAGGGGAGACAATTTATCTCCATTGATCCCAATGCATGTGGACCAACCTTTCAAGGAACATGTTTTCAAAGAATAAAATGATGTGGTTGGGTACAAAAATATCATCCATCACATTAGTTGTAACGTCCCCGCTCCTCAAATCGCGGGACATGTCTGAGCAGTCCATTGAGAGATATATCTAGAAGATGCCACCTGGTACTCCCAAGGAATGGCACAGGGTTTGCCAACTAGGGTCTCTCGAGTCTGCCTCGCAAAATGAAACTTATTCGGCCGTTCCCACTAGGATCGACCTCACGTTCGGGTTCCTTGTAGTAGTCGGGTCTTCCTAACAGCCTTCTAGCATCGGTCCACAACTGCTCCACTTTGCGCAGACACAACTGAGCCAAATCAGACTCATACCGCACTTGATTCAAAGAGAATGGGAAACGAGAGGGATGCATCGCTCAACCTCTCTGCCCATAGGGCATAGTCACATTTCGGTCCCCTAAAACGGTATGAATCAGGTTAAAAATTTAACTTACAAGTTCTAAGGTCCTTGTCTATCTAATGTTCGCATAAAATAAATTCCATTGAGGAAAGCTCTCGGCTAACTGAGACCACCCTGCCGTAGGATAGACCCATCGAGGTCACATCCACCACGCTTCCCTTGGGGTTTGTTTTAGTTATCTAATTACCTACCACATTATGTTTGACATATAAAAGCAGCTTCCTTAATTAACCCGTTAATCACAGGTTCCTTTACATAATTTAGGGCACAGACATGAAGACAAGATAAAACAAGATCAAACACTTCCTTAACTTATCTTCAGATTAATGTTTGTCTCTTGCCCATACAGGAGAATTAAGTGTCCCTTTCTGCCTCCGCAGAAAAATCCTTCCATCTCCTGACAATAAAAACCCGAAGGTTTATCCTACCAAGATTCTGCCTTGTAACTAGTATCAAGGCCTCAAGATCCCATCTCGAGTCATGTAGAACACTTGTGTAGGGTCCGGAGCATTGGGATTTACGGCCAGAGCCCCCTGGCACCCAAGCGTCCTCCTACACCAAGCAATTTCCATGGAGAGACCTCTCGCGGTGGGTTCAGTCCACATTCCCGGCGCGGATTTATAACCCCCTTGGTTAGGGTTTGGCGGTTCGCGGGGGGTAGCTAGCGCCATCCTTCCTTAATTATCCCTTTATGAAAACATCCATAGCTGAAGCAACTAGCCTAATAACATTTACTAGGGAAAACATCCCTTCTGTTCCCATGGCAATTTATCCTTACAGTTCCCACCATGAAAATATAATCACTTGGATATTCGTCCAAAACCACAACCAATCCTTAAGTATCCTTTCGGAAACAATCAAGCTGAAACAACCAGCCTAATACCCTTTAACTAGGAAAACATCCTTTCCTAATCTAGCAAGTAACCACTCTGCTTACTAACCTCTTTTCCATCTTAAACAAGGTCAACCCTCATTAGAAACATCAATGGTAAACCATTTCAACAAGTCCCTTAAGCCACCGTTGCTTTGGAACTTAGCTTATCCCTACTTAAATCATTTTCAGCCTTGATATACTGCCTCCCTAGGGTTTACTTTCCCCCTTGGGATCTAGGGTTTCTCAAGGAACAACTCTAATGGTTATCTTCTGGATCTTTTTAATGATCTATGTGATTTCACCTTGACCTTTATTAATCAAGGCTACCTATTTGGGGTAGAAGATCAACCCATCTTAAGCCCTTTATTAATCAAAGCTATCTATTTAGGGTAGAAGATCAACCCATCTTAAGCCCTTTAATGGCGAATACATGAAAATCTACCTCTATTTAAGAATTCAAGATGCGTGAGAAGAATCTAAATCTTGGTACAACCTGGATCTGAGCTATAGTTTCCGGAGGGTTGGTGGTATTCATGTCTCCGCTTGCATTGGATATGTTCCCAGCTCTGTTTGCAACTTCAACACTTGTGCTCCTTGTAACTCGTCTCTTGGGTACCATCCTTGTGCGTTCTTGGTCTTGCAACCCTTGAGGTAAATCAATGGCTCTTGTCTTGGCGGAAGGAAATGGTACTAAGGCCAGTCAATGTGACTTCAAACATGCATAACTCTTCTTCTTCTTTTACTCTCTCCCCAATTTGTTTTCCTTCTATCTCACCCTCTCCATCTCATAGTCTTCTCTCCCTCTCTCTTTCTCTCTCACTCTTGTTTTACTTCTTCTCCTTCTTCTTCTCCTTCTCTCTCTCCCTCTTCCTCTTCTTCTTCTTCTCCTTCTCCTCTCTCCCTCTTCTTCTCCTCTCTCTCACCACGTGACAATGATGACCGTCGGGTCCATCCTACGACAGGGTGGTCTCAGTTAGTCGAGAGCTTTCCTCAATGGAATTTATTTAATGCGAACGTTAGATAGACAAGGACCTTAGAACTTGTAAGTTAAAAACCTGATTCATACCATTTTAGGGGACCGGAATGGGCCTATGCCCTACAAGCAGAGAGGTCAAGTGATGCATCCCTCTCGTTTCCCATTCTCTTTGAACCAAGTGCGGTATGAGTCTGCTTTGGCCCAGTTGTGTCTGCGCAAAGTGGAGCAGTTGTAGACATATGCTAGAAGGCTATTAGGAAGACTCGACTACAAGGAACTTGGACTTCAGGTCGATCCTAGTGGCAATGGCCAGATAAGTTCCGTTGCGAGGCAGACTCGAGAGACCCTAGTTGGCAAACCTCGTGTCATTCCTTGGGAATGCTGTGTGGCATCTTCTAGATATATCTCTCGATGGACTACTAAGACATGTCTCGCGATTTGAGATGCGGGCACGTTACAGTTGCTATTTTTTTGAAGATTTTTTACTCTCCCCCTGCCATGTGCATGGCGGAGAGAGAGAGAGAGAGAGAGAGAGAGAGAGAGAGAAAGTAATAAGAGGGGGGCATGCAGCCCCCCAAGTGGGAGGGGTGGCGACCATCTCTCCCCCCCCCCCCCCCATACCACCTCCTCTCTCCCCCCCTCTATAAAGCCCTTGTGGGGTTGAGGCATAGAACTCCCCTGCTACGACTGTAGCAAGCCCTCCCCCCCTCCGTCTAGAATGGATAGCGCCCCCCTCCCTGTTGGCAAGTAGCGGCCTCTGTCATTTTGGTCAACAGCGCGCCCCCTCCTGTGGCCTCCAGCAGAAGGCACCACCCCCTGGCCGAGAGAGAGAGAGAGAGAGAGAGAGAGAGAGAGAGAGAGAGAGAGAGAGAGAGAGAGAGAGAGAGAGAGAGAGAGAGAGAGAGAGAGAGAGAGAGAGAGAGAGAGAGAGAGAGAGAGAGAGAGAGAGAAGAGGGAGAGAGAGAGAGAGAAGGAGAAGAAGAGAAGAAGAAGAAGAGGGAGAGAGAGAGAGAGAGAGAGAGAGAGAGAGAGAAGAGAAGAAGAAGAAGAGGGAGAGAGAGAGAGAGAGAGAGAGAGAAGAAGAATAGAGGAAGAAGAAGAAGAAGAGGGAGAGAGAGAGAGAGAGAGAAGAAGAATAGAGGAAGAAGAAGAAGAAGAAGGGAGAGAGAGAAGGAGAAGAGGGAGAGAGAGAGGAGAAGAAGAGAAGAAAAAGGAGGAGAGGGAGAGAGAGGAGGAGAAGAAGGGAAGAAGAAGAAGGGAGAGAGAGAAGGAGAAGAGGGAGAGAGAGAGGAGAAGAAGAGAAGAAAAAGGAGGAGAGGGAGAGAGAGGAGGAGAAGAAGGGAAGAAAAAGGAGGAGAAGAAGGAGAGGGAGAGATAGGAGGAGAAGAAGGGAAGAAGAAGAAGAGGAAGAGAGAGGAGAAGAAGAGAAGAAAAACAAGGAGAATAAGGAGAGGGAGAGAGAGAAGGAGAAGAAGAGAAGAAGAAGAAGAAGAGGGAGAGAGAGAGTAGGAGAAGGAGAGAAGAAAAGAAGAAGAAAAGGGAGAGAGAGGAGAAGAAGAAGAAGAAGAAGAGGGTGAGATAGAAGGAAAACAAATTGGGGAGAGGGTAAAAGAAGAAGAAGAGTTATGCATGTTTGAAGTCACATTGATTGGCCTTAGATTCCTTGTGGAACCCTCGTACCATTTCCTTCTACCAAGGCAAGAGCGGTCGATTTACCTCAAGGGTTGCAAGACCAAGAATGCACAAGGATGGCACCCAATAGACGAGTTACAAGGAGCACAAGTGCTGAAGTTGCAAACGGAGCTAGGAACATATCCAATGCAAGCGGAGACATGAATACCACCAACCCTCCAGCAACTATAGCTCATATCCAGGTTGTACCAAGATTTAGATTCCTCTCACGCATGTTGAATTCTTAAATACAGGTAGAATTGCATGTATTCGCCATTAACATGGGTTGATCTTCTACCCTAAATAGGTAGCCTTGATTCAAGGTGAAATCATATAGATCATTAAAAATATCTAGAAGACAACCGTTAAAGTTGTTCCTTGAGCAACCCTAGATCCCAAGGGGGAGAGTAAACCCTAGGGAGGCAGTATATCAAGGCTGAAAATGATTTAGGGATAAGCTAAGTTCCAATGCAGTGGTGGCTTAAGGGACTTGTTGAAATGGTTTACCATTGACGTTTCTAATGAGGGTTGACCTTGTTTAAGATGGAAAAGAGGTTAGTAAGTAGAGTGGTTACTTGTTGGATTAGGAAAGGATGTTCTCCTAGTTAAAGGATGTTAGGCTGGTTGTTTCAGCTTGATTATTTTCGAAAGGATACTTAAGGATTGGTTGTGGTTTTGGATGAATATCCAAGTGATTATATTTTCATGGTGCGAAGTGTAAGGATAAATTTCCATGGGAACAAAAGGGATGTTTTCCCTAGTAAATGTTATTAGGCTGGTTGCTTCAGCTGTGGATGATTTCCTAAAGGGATAATTAAGGAAGGATGGCGCTAGCTACCCCCCGCGACCCGCCAAACCCCAACCGAGGGGGTTATGAATCCGGGCCGAGAATATGGACCGAACCCGCCACGAGAGGTCTCTCCGTGGAAATTACTTGGCATAGGAGGATGCTTGGGTGCCAGGGGGCTCTGACCGTAAATCCCAATGCCTCCGGACCCTACACAAGTGTTCTATGTGACTCAAGATGGGATCTCGAGGCCTTGATACTAGTTACAAGGCAGAATCTTGGTAGGATAAACCTTCGGGTTTTTATTGTTGGAAGACAGAAGGATTTTTCTGCGGAGGCAGACAGGGACACTTAATTCTCATGTATGGGCGGGAGACAAACATTAATCTGAAGATAAGGTAAGGAAGTGTTTGATCTTGTTTTATCTTGTCTTCATGTATGTGCCTAAATTACGTAAAGGAACTTGTGATTAATGAGTTAATTAAGGAAGCTGCTTTGATGTGTCAAACATAATGTGGTAGGTAATTAGATAACTAAAACAACCCCATGGGAAGCGCGGTGGATGTGACCGTCGGGTCCTTCCTACGCAGGGTGGTCTCGGTTAGCCGAGAGCTTTCCTCAATGGAATTTATTTGATGGGAACATTAGATAGACAAGGACCTTAGAACTTGTAAGTTAAAAACCTGATTCATACCATTTTAGGGGACCAGAATGTGACTATGCCCTACGGGCAGAGAGGTCAAGCGATGCATCCCTCTCGTTTCCCATTCTCTTTCAACCAAGTGGCGTATGAGACTGCTTTGGCCAAGTTGTGTCTGCGCAAAGTGGATCAATTGTAGACCAACGCTAGAGTGCTATTAAGAAGACCCAACTACAAGGAACCTAGACTTTAGGTCGATCCTAGTGGGAACGGTCGGATAAGTTCTGTTGCGAGGCAGACTCGAGAGACCTTAGTTGGAAAACCCCATGTCATTCCTTGGGAGTGCCGGGAGGTGTCTTCTAGATATATCTCTCAATGGACTACTAAGACGTGTCTCGTAATTTGAGAAGCAGGTACATTACAGTTGGTATCAGTCCGCAGAGCCCCCCCTCCATCTGGACAATGCAACCTCCCCCCCTCCCTCCGCTCGAAAACAACCCCCCTCCCCCCTTGGCCTCCAGCAGGTGCCACCCCCTGGCCGTGACACACACACACACACACACACAGAGAGAGAGAGAGAGAGAGAGAGAGAGAGAGAGAGAGAGAGAGAGAGAGAGAGAGAGAGAGAGAGAGAGAGAGAGAGAGAGAGAGAGAGAGAGAGAAGAAGAGGGAGAGAGAAGGAGAAAAGAGAAGAAGAAGAAGAGGGAGAGAGAAGGAGAAAAGAGAAGAAGAAGAAGAGGGAGAGAGAAGGAGAAAAGAGAAGAAGAAGAGGGAGAGAGAGAGTAGGAGAACAAGACAAGAAGAAGAAGAGGGAGAGAGAGGGGATAAGAAGAGAAGAAAAGAAGAAGAAGAAGAGGGAGAGAGAGAGGAGAAGAAGAGAAGAAGGAGAAGAAGAGAAGAAGAAGAAGGAGAAGAGGGAGAGAAAGAAGGAGAAGAAGAGGGCCGTGTTTGAGGAGCCGTGTTCGAGAAGCCACATTCAACAAGACTCATCCATTGCCACACCCACGAAGGGGCCTCCTTTTAGCCACCCCCTCATCTACGAAGGTCACCTTACTCACGGCCTTTCCTTTCCCAAGCCTATCATCTTGAAGGTCCGTTAAGGTTAGGACTATCCAAATTTTGCGTGGTGAATGGCTCCCAAAAGGAGAGTAGCGGGAAGTGTATGTGCCAGAGCTACCAATGGTACCGGTAATGCGGGAAAGGCGAGCGGAGCGACCAATGCAACAAATGTCCCTATGATCACGAATCAAACCCAGGTCCTTTTGATATCCTAGGCTTTATAATTAATTTTGGTTAAGCATATTCTGTATTATTTCAAGAAGAAGAAATAAAGGGGTAGCTACATGCATGGAATAAGAACAAGCCTGAGGATTTTTGTTTACTCCAAGTGATAGGTTGCATGCATGAAATGGTAGAGCATGGAGTTCACATAAGTTTATATGCATAGAATGATAGCTTTTACACACATAGAATGATAAGGTTTTCACATTATTTCACATAAAATAATAGTTTTTAAACTAGTTCAGTGCATAAATAGTCATCTAGAATTCATGCTTCGCAATCGTTATTAAAATAAACACATGAAATGTTAGTTTCCGTTCATAGAATGCAATTGCACCGATGGATAGAAACCTAGACTTTCATTTACGCAAGTCAGATGAGAATCGGTGCATTAGGAATAAGTATCAGTTTCCAGGTATGAAGAGATTTAAAGGTCGTTTAGGGTGTACTAATATATTAAACGCACCATGTGCATGATGGGTAAGTTTGATTGGAAAATTCTGCATAGTACTGCACTAAGAGAGATGGAAGGGACGCATGCATCTAGATTGTATCCTGAAGGCCTAGATGAAAAGTCTTGCGTTGCTAAGTGTGTTAACTAAACTTGGTTAGAGGGAGATGAGTAAAGAACTGGAAGAATAAAAGACCCTTGGTTGGGTTGCGAATAAGGCATGTCCCTTGCCTTGGTTGACCAGTTAATGCTTTGAGTTAGGGTTAAGATACCATAAGGTAAAACCCAAGGGGAAGAGCAAGTCAAAATAAGTTAACTTACCAAGAACATTTGCTTGCATGATCTTGTTTGAGATTATTGGGATCTCGCCAAGTCGCGAACGATCCAGGATTGGATGTTGGGAGCATCCGGGATAAAGAAATCACACCTTAGCAGTTGGTCGTATAAACAACCTTCGAAATGATCATGATTGTACACTTAATGCTTCAGGTTAAAATCCTGGAGGCAGGTTCAGTTACCTCTGACTATTTGCTTGGCCCTATCCAAGGGGGGTTGTTAGCCGCGCTGGGTATATGGACCTAACCTGCCGCGAGAGGTCTCTCGGTGGATGCTGCTTGGAGTGGGAGGATACTTGGGTGCTAGGGGAGGCTCTAGCTGTAAATTCCTTGCCTCCGAATCTTGCACAAGAGACCGACGTGACTCGAGATGGGATCTCGAGGCCCGTATACTAGTCTACGGGCGGAACTTGGGGTAGCAATCCTGTAGATTGCTAGGATAGCCTTCGGGCATGATACTTGATGTATTTTGGGATATGGAAGGATTATTTCTACGGAGGCAAAAAGGGACACTTAATTCTCCTGTACGAGCGGGAGACAAACATTAACATGAAGATAAGATTAAGGCACTATTTGATCTTGTTTTATCTTGTCTTTGTGTCCGTGCCCTAAATTATATAAAGGAACTTGTGATTAACGGGCTAATTAATGAAACTATTTTTATATGTCAAACATAATGTGCTGTAGGTAATTAGATAACTAAAACAACCCCTGAGGAAAGCATGGTAGATGTGACCCCGATGGGTCTATCCTACAGAAGGGTGGTCTCGGTTAGCCGAGAGCTTTCCTCTAAGGAAATGTTAACAAGAAATGTTAGGAAAAGTCGGATGATGGCCTTAAACAATGTTGGTTAGAACCCTGATTCATACCGTTTTAGGGGACCGGAATGGGACTATGCCCTACTACGGGCAGAGAGGTCGAGCGATGCATCCCTCTCGTTTGCCATTCTCTTTGAACCAAGTGTGGTATGAGTCTGCCTTGGTCTAGTTGTATCTACGCAAAGTGGAGTGGTTGTTGACCAATGCTAGAAGGCTGTTAGCAGAAAGACCCGACTGCTAGGAACCCGAACTTCAGGTCAATCCTAATGGGAATGGTCAAATAAGTTCCGTTACGAGGCACACTCGAGAGACCCTGGTTGGTAAACCCCGTGTCATTCCTTGGGAGTGCCGGGTGGCGTCTTCAAGATATATCTCTCAATGGACTGCTAAAAGCATGCCCTGCAGTTTGAGGGTCTCAACTCTAATGTGCCCCCTCCTCAAATTGCGAGACACGTCTTAGCAGTCCATCGAGAGATATATCTAGAAGATGCCACCCGGCACTCCCAAGGAATGACATGGGATTTGCCAACTAGGGTCTCTCGAGTCTGCCTCGCAATGGAACTTATCCGGCCATTCCCACTAGGATCGACCTGAAGTCCGCATTCCTTGTAGTCGGGTCTTCCTAACAGCCTTCTAGCGTCGGTCCATAACTGCTCCACTTTGCGCAGACACAACTGGGCCAAATCAGACTCATACCGCACTTGGTTCAAAGAGAATGGAAAATGAGAGGGATGCATCGCTCGACCTCTCTGCCCATAGGGCATAGTCCCATTCCAGTCCCCTAAAACGGTATGAATCAGGTTTTTAACTTACAAGTTATACGGTCCTTATCTATCTAACATTCACATCAAATAAATTCCATTGAGGAAAGCTCTCGGCTAACTGAGACCACCCTGCCGCCGTAGGATGGACTCAATGGTCACATCCACCATGCTTCCCTCAGGGTAGTTTTAGTTATCTAATTACGTACCACATTATGTTTGACACATAAAAGTAGCTTCCTTAATTAACCCATTAATCACAGGTTTCTTTCCATAATTTAGGGCATCGACACTAAGATAAGATAAACAAGATCAAACACTTCCTTAACTTATCTTCAAATTAATGTTTGTCTCCTACCCCTACAGGAGAATTAAGTGTCCCTTTGTGCCTCCACAGAAAAATCCTTCTGTCTCCCGGCAATAAAAACCCAAAGGTTTATCCTACCAAGATTCTGCCTTGTAACTAGTATCAAGGCCTCGAGATCCCATCTCGAGTCATGTAGAACACTTGTGTAGGGTCCCGAGGCATTGGGATTTACGGCCAGAGCCCCCCTGGCACCCAAGCGTCCTCCTACGCCAAGTAATTTCCATGGAGAGACCTCTCGTATCGGGTTCAATCCACATTCCCATTGCAGATTCATAACCCCCTTGGTTAGGGTTTGGTGGTTCGCGGGGGGTAGCTAGCACCATCCTTCCTTAATTATCCCTTTAGGAAATCATCCACAGCTAAAGCAACCAGCCTAATAACATTTTCTAGGAAAAACATCCCTTTTGTCCCCATGGCAATTTATCCTTACAGTTCCTGCCATGAAAATAAAATCACTTGGATATTCATCCAAAACCACAACCAATCCTTAAGTATCCTTTTGGAAACAATCAAGCTGAAACAACCAGCCTAACATCCTTTAACTAGGAAAACATCCTTTCTAATCCAGCAAGTAACCACTCTACTTACTAACCTCTTTTCCATCTTAAACAAGGTCAACCCTCATTAGAAACATCAATGGTAAACAATCTCAACAAGTCCCTTAAGCCACGGTTGCATTGGAACTTAGATTATCCCTACTTAAATCATTTTCAGCCTTGATATACTGCCTCCCTAGGGTTTAATCTTCCCCTTGGGATCTAGGATTGCTCAAGGAACAACTTTAATGGTTATCTTCTAGATATTTTTAATGATCTATGTGATTTCACCTTGACCTTTATTAATCAAGGCTACCTATTTAGGGTAGAAGATCAACCCATCTTAAGCCCTTTAATGGCGAATACATGCAATTCTACCTCTATTTAAGAATTCAAGATGCGTGAGAAGAATCTAAATCTTGGTATAACCTGGATATGAGATATAGTTGCTGGAGGGTTGGTGGTATTCATGTCTCCGCTTGCATTGGATATGTTCCTAGCTCCGTTTGCAACTTCAGCACTTGTGCTCATTGTAACTCGTCTCTTGGGTGCCATCCTTGTGCGTTCTTGGTCTTGCAACCCTTGAGGTAAATCGACTGCTCTTGCCTTTGCAAAAGAAAGTGGTACGAGGGTTCACAAGGGATCTAAGGCCAATCAATGTGACTTCAAATATGCATAACTCTTCTTCTTCTTTTACCCTCTCCCCAATTTGTTTTCGTTCTATGTCACCCTCTCCATCTCATAGTCTTCTCTCCCTCTCTCTTTCTCTCTCACTCTTGTTTTACTTCTTCTCCTTCTTCTTCTCCTTCTCTCTCTCCCTCTCCCTCTTCTTCTTCTTCTCCTCTCCCTCCCTCTTCTTCTCCTCTCTCTCAGTACGTGACGATAATGACCAGGGGGCTGTGCCTGTTGATCACGGCATGCTGTAAGCTCACGATGCTGGAGGGGGGGTGTGTCCAGGCAGAGGGGGGGAAGGGCTTGCTGCAGTCGTAGCAGGGGGTGTTGTGCCTCAGCCCCACAAGGGGCTTTATAGAGGGGGAGGGAGGAGGTGGTATGGGGGGAGGGGGAGAGACCGTCGTCTAGCAGCCACCACCCTTCCCACCTGAGGGGCTATATGCCCCCCTCTTCTTACTCTCTCTCTCTCTCTCTCTCTCTCTCTCTCTCTCTCTCTCTCTCTCTCTCTCTCTCTCTCTCTCTCTCTCTCTCTCCCCCCGCCATGCACGTGCTACACGGCATGGTGGTCTCAGTTAGCCGAGAGCTTTCCTCAATGGAATTTATTTGATGCAAATGTTAGATAGACAAGGACCTTAGAATTTGTAAGTTAAAAACCTGATTCATACCGTTTTAGAGGATCGGAATGGGACTATGTCCTATGGGCAGAGAGGTCCAGCGATGCATCCCTCTCGTTTCCCATTCTCTTTGAACCAAGTGCGGTATGAGTCTGTTTTGGCCCAGTTGTGTCTTTGCAAAGTGAAGCAGTTGTAGACTGACGCTAGAAGGCTGTTAGGAAGACCCGACTACAAGGAACCTAGACTTCAGGTCGATCCTAGTGGGAACGGTCGGATAAGTTCCATTGCGAGGCAGAGTCGAGAGGCCCTAGTTGGCAAACTCCGTGTCATTCCTTGGGAGTGGTGGCATCTTGTAGATATATCTCTCGATGGAGTGCTAAGATGTATCCCGCCATTTGAGGAGCGGGCACGTTACAGTTCGTTCTCTTGTACCTATGGTTAATTCAAATAATATAAGTGCACTACTTAAAACATTAAGAGTAGTGCAACGGATGCATGGTGGGTCTTAACCGACAGGCCGTAAGCCCCAATAATGCTTGTCTTCCCCAGGTCTTCTCAATATGAGGACATCTTGATTCCTCTAAGGGAGAGAGGATGTAATATCTCCCCTCCCCCCCCCCCCCCCCCCCCCCCGGTGCTTGCCCTGTGCCTCCCCCATGAGAACCCCCCTTCAAAAATATTTAAAATTTTTTGAATTTTTTTAAACTCTCCCTTTCTCTCCCCCTGCCGTGTGCATGGAGGGGAGAGAGAGAGTGAGAGAGTAAGTAATAAGAGGGGGGGCATGCAGCCCCCCAGGTGGGAGGGGTGGCGGCCCCTAGACGGTCGTCTCCCCCCCCTCCCCATACCACCGCCTCCCTCCCCCCTCTATAAAGCCCCTCATGGGGCTGATGTTGAGATATCGAGCTCCACTCGTAATATGCCAGGGTGACCGTTGTGCATTTATATCACCGACTTATTAGCTGCTGTTGCAGATGCAATTGGTACACTGCCCATGAATAATAGGTAGATGACAGCTATCCTTATCTACTCTAGTTCGTGGCTTAGTTAGTATGCCACCTTAGTTAGTTGAGTTTGGTTTGAGACCCATATATAGGGTTCTTCTATTTCTTTGTACTAGAGTTCTTTTTGGCTTACACAACTAAGAAGAGGAAAACTGTTTTCAACCTCCACGTGTGTGTGTATTCCCCCATTTTGCAAGCAAGAAAGCTACAAGTGAGACTCCTTTCTTCTCTCCCACAATCTTGACATGGTATCAGAGCCTGGTTCGTGGTAAGGAGCTCAAGAAAGCAAACCAAGTGTTGAGATATCGAGCTCCACTCGTGATATGCCAGGGTGACCATTGAGTATTTATGTCACCGACTTGTCAGTTGCAGACGTGGTTGGTACACCGCCAATGAATAATAGCTACATGATAGCTATCCTTATCTACTCTAGTTCGTAGCTCAGTTAGTATGCCACCTTAGTTAGTTGAGTTTGGTTTGAGACCCAGATATAGGGTTCTTCTATTTCTTTGTACTAGAGTTCTTTTGGCTTACACAACTAAGAAGAGGAAAATTGTTTTCAGCCTCCACCCTTGTGTGTATTCCCCCATTGTGCAAGCAAGAAAGCTTCAAGTGAGACTCCTTCCTTCTCTCCCACTATCTTGACATGGTATCAGAGCCTTGTTCGTGGTAAGGAGCTCAAGAAAGCAAGCCAAGCTCGCGGTGTTCTGGTAAGAGGAGCAGTGCTGCTTTCATTTTCTGTTTTGGGAGCAGATCTCTGTAGGTAGCACAGCCGGAAAGTGCAAGAGTGCATTGTCTCAGGTTGAGACGCCCTTCGCGATGAAGCAAGAGGGCAGTATATGCTGCGGGAAAGGGCTTTGGCCCTTGGCGTCCCTGTTTTTTTGATTTGAGGCCATTTTGGGGCCTGTTTTGGAGGCGAAAGTTTTCTGCACGCACTCAAGAAAAAGCCCTGTTTTATGTTGTGCGACCACTGTTCTACAGGTCGGTGAAAAGTTACCACAGACATTGCATCGTATGCTTGTGTGCAGAGACATAGGGAGTTTCAGAATCATCCTTGGTTCCTGTTTATGCAAAATCGTCACTAGGACGTGACTGTGTGGTCAAATACCACTTTTGCCAGTTTTGCAGTTTTGCCCTTGTGAGGGTGAAGCTGTGTTTTTTGCAGTGACAGAATTTTTTGCAGTATTCTGTAATGGCATCTGATTCTCTTTCACAGATTGTCACTGAAAAGCTTGACAAGAACAACTTCCAGGCATGGAAGTTTAGAATGACGAATTTCCTTATGGGAAAAGGATATTGGGAATTTGTTGCAGGAAATGAAGAAGAACCAGTTCTTCCTGATGTTCCCAATCAACAGCAAATGCATGCATTTAAATCATGGCATGAGAGAGCCAGAAAAGTTATGTACTGGCTGTCTATCAGCATTTCAGACTCTATGATTGTGCATATTCAGGATGCAAGTACACCAAAGGAGGCATGGGATACTCTGTCAAAAATATATAGCACAAATACTCAAGCCAGGAAAATGCAGCTCAAGCAAGAGTTGCACAATGTGCAAAGAGAAAGTATGAGCATCAATGACTACCACATGAAGGTGAAGAAGATTGCAGATGCACTTGCTTCCATTGGGTTGCCAGTGGAAGATGATGATTTAGTTTTTGTGACCTTGAATGGTCTAGGAAAGGATTATGCATAGTTCCGAACATCCATTTCCGTCCGTGAAAGATTTCCTGATTTTGAGGAGTTGATTGCTCTTCTAATTTCTGAGGAGCACAGAAATGGTGGTGCATCTTCTTTAGGAGGAACTTCAAAAGAAGCTGTCTTCTACTCAAATGCTGGAAGAGGTAGAGGCAGAGGTAGAGGAGGCCGATATGGAGGCCGTGGTAGAAATCAGAATATGCAGCAAACTCAAGAAAACCAGTCCTATGGAGGAGGACGTGGTAACTCTAGAGGCAGGGGGAGCCAAAGAGGTCGTGGTGGATGGCAACGAGGCCAAAATGCAAACAGTAATGTTGAATGCTACTACTGTGGTAAAATGGGTCATATGGCTAAAGACTGCTATAAAAAGCAAAATGACATCATGAATGGAAAACTGCAACAAGGGAATTATGCATCTTCTAGCAGACAAGGTGATGACAGAAATGAGCACTTGTTTATGGTGCAGCACATGAACAATTCTGTGACAAGTGCAGAAGAAAGCAATGATGTATGGTATGTTGACTCAGGTGCATCAAACCACATGACAGGTCATGCAGAATGGATGGAGGATGCAAGAAAAATGGAAAAACCAGGATTTGTGGAGACTGGTGATGATACTGCACATCCTATTGTGCAGATTGGAAAAATTCCTTTGTCTATGCAGGATGGGAAAAAGAAATACATGTCCGATGTATATCTGGCATAAACGCATTGGTCATGTTAATGTATAGTGACTTAAGTCAATGCAGGCCCAAAATATTGTTGCAGGTTTGCCTAAATTCAAGGTTGCAGAAATGCATAAGGTATGTGAAGCCGGTCAGTTTGGAAAACAGGCAAGGAAACCATTTCCTAGACATGTTCAAGAGAGTGAGAAGCCATTGGAATTAATCCACTCTGATGTGTGGACTACTAAAGCTGCATCTCTTGGAGGCTGTCATTATTTTGTCACTTTTATTGATGACTATAGCAGAAAAGTTTGGGTGTATTTTATGAAAAAGAAAAGTGAAGTTTTTGGGCATTTCAAAACCCTTAAAGCTATGGTTGAAAAAGAAACAGGCCTGCAAATAAAATGCCTAAGGTCAGATGGAGGGGGAGAGTACCTCTCAAATGAGTTTGCAAGGTTCCTGCAGGAGCATGGCATAAAGCAGCAATATTCATGCAGTCATACCCCACAACAAAATGGAATTGCAGAAAGGAAAAACAGGCATATTGGAGAGGTATCTCGTGCCATGCTCAATGAAAAAGACTTGCCAGATTGTTATTGGGCTGAAGCAATTGCTACAGCAGTCTATATAATGAACTGGACTCCCACTGCAGCAATACATGGAATGACTCCAGAGGAGAGGTATACTGGTAGGAAACCAGATATTTCTCATTTGAAAATTTTTGGTTGCATTGCCTATGCACATGTGCCAGATGAGTTGAGATCCAAGTTGGATCCAAAAGCAGAGAAGTGCAGCAAAAAGGGTATAGATACTATAACCCTTCTACTCATAAGTTTACAGTGAGTAGAGATATTATTTTTGATGAGATGAGTAGCTGGTATAAACCAGTAAATGTGATTGATGATGTAGATGCACAAAATGGTAATGCTGCACAAAATTCACAGCAGCAGTCACAAAATATTAGTGGACCTGGAGCATCCTCTAGCAGTGGTTCACATTCTTCGCCATGGACAGGCAGATTGAGATCAGGAGAATCTTCTCAAAGCAATGCAGATAAAGGTATGTATGTATCACGAAAAGGAAAAGAGAAGGTTGATTTGCTCATGTTTGATGTGAATGCAGGTCACTCTTATGTGGATGGTGAATCCAGTGGCTCAGAACAGAGCATTGATGATGAGTTGGGTATTCCTTCTATTATTACACCTGGAGTAAGGAAGACCAGGGATGTTTTGAGAGCACCTGGGAGTGAACCTACTTTACGCAGGTCTACGAGAGCTAGGTATCCTGTGGATAGGCTGAAATATGATGGATTTACAGCCATTCACTATGCATATATGGTTAAAGTGATACATGAACCAGAACCCACTTCTTTTGAGGAAGCCATGGGAAAAGAAAAATGGGAGAAAGCCATGGATGAAGAAATGGATGCCTTGGAAGCAAATCCTACATGGGAATTGGTACCTTTGCCTAAAGGTAAAAATGCAATTGGCTGTAAGTGGGTTTATAAGGTGAAGCACAATGCAGATGGTTATGTGAACAGATACAAGGCAAGATTAGTAGTCAAGGGGTATGCACAAACATATGGCATTGACTATGAAGAAACTTTCAGTCCGGTTGCAAGGATGGAAACCGTAAGAGCAGTCATTGCTATGGCTGCATCAAAGGGATGGTCTTTACATCAGATGGATGTAAAGAATGCCTTCTTGCATGGTGATTTGCAAGAAGAGGTCTATATGGAGCAGCCACCAGGTTATGTACATGCTGTTCATCCTGAGTTTGTTTGCAGGTTGAAGAAAGCCTTGTATGGCTTGAAGCAAGCACCTAGAGCATGGTCTGACAAGATAGGACAGTATCTTGTAACTTTGGCTTTCAGATTTCCAAGGCAGATTTCTCACTTTATGTGAGAAAAACAGAGAAAGGTATTATGCTACTTGTCATTTATGTTGATGATTTGATTATGACAGGTGACAGTGATGAAGATATCCTTCATGTGAAAATGCTATTGAAGCAGAAGTTTGAGATGAAGGATTTGGGAGAGTTGCGTTATTTCTTGGGCATTGAGGTGATTAGATCACCAAGTGGGATACAGCTCTTGCAGAGGCAGTATGGATTGGACATGCTGTCCAAATTTGGGATGACAGGCTGTAAGCCTATTTCAGTTCCTTTGGAGCAGAATGTGAAGCTAAGCACAGATGCAGGTGAGCTTCTAGAAGACCCTACTATGTACAGACGCATAGTAGGAAGTTTGATTTATATGACTATTACCAGGCCAGATTTGAGCTATGTTGTTGGATTGGTAAGTCAGTTTATGCAGGCTCCAAGGAAACCACATTTGGATGCGGCTAGACACATACTTAGGTATGTGAAGTCCACATTGCAGTATGGACTATTTTATGAGACTGGGGTTCAGATATAGCTGCATGGATACACTGATGCTGATTGGGCTGGTAGTATTTCTGATAGACGATCTACCAGTGGATATGTGTTCTCTTTTGGGAGTGCTGCAGTCACTTGGAGCAGCAAGAAACAGCCTACAGTTGCCTTGTCGAGCACAGAGGCCGAGTACAGGGGTGCAGCAATGGCTGCATGTGAGGTAGCTTGGTTGCGTAAGCTACTTTATGATATGCATCAGCCTACAGATGGGCCGGTTGTCATTTATTGTGACAACATGAGCAGTATACACTTGGAAAATAACCCAGTCTATCATGCTAGAACAAAGCACATTGAAGTGCATTATCACTATGTGCGGGAGAGGGTTTTACTAGGTCTTATTGATCTAGTTTATGTCAGCACAGAGGATCAGGTAGCTGACATATTCACGAAGGCATTGGGCGTAGAGAAGCTGCGCAAGTTCAGAGACCTGCTTGGTGTGTAGGAATTGGGATTGAGCTCGAGGGGGAGTGTTGAGATATCGAGCTCCACTCGTGATACGCCAGGGTGACCTTTGAGTATTTATGTCACCGACTTGTCAGTTGCAGACGCGGTTGGTACACCGCCGATGAATAATAGCTACATGATAGCTATCCTTATCTACTCTAGTTCGTGGCTCAGTTAGTATGCCACCTTAGTTAGTTGAGTTTGGTTTGAGACCCAGATATAGGGTTCTTCTATTTCTTTGTACTAGAGTTCTTTTGGCTTACACAACTAAGTAGAGGAAAACTGTTTTCAGCCTGCACCCTTGTGTGTATTCCCCCATTGTGCAAGCAAGAAAGCTTCAAGCGAGACTCCTTCCTTCTCTCCCACAATCTTGACACCAAGTTCGCGGCGTTCTGGTAAGAGGACCAGTGTTGCTTTCATTTTGCGAGTTTGGGAGCAAGTCTCTATTGGTAGCACAGCCGGGAAGTGCAAGAGTGCATTGTCTCAGATTGAGAGACCCTTTGCGGTGTAGCAAGAGGGCAGTATATGCTACGGGTAAGGGCTTTAGCCCTTGGTTGCCCTGTTTTTTTTATTCGAGGCCATTTCGATGCCTGTTTTGGAGGTGGAAGTTTTTTGCACGCACTCAAGAAAAGGCCGTGTTTTTTCTTGTGCAACCACTGTTCTACAGGTCGGTGAAAAGTTACTGTAGAAATTGCATCGTATGCCTGTGCGCAGAGACATTGGGAGTTATAGAATCATCCTTGTTGCCTGTTGATGCAAAATCATCATTAGGAAGTGACTGTCTGGTCAAATACCACTTTCGTCAGTTTTGCAAATTTACCCTTGTGAGGCTGAAGCTCTGTTTTTTGCAGTAACAGAATTTTTTGCAATGTTCTGTAATGGTGTCTGATTCTCTTTCACAGATTGTTACTAAAAAGCTTAACAAGAACAACTTCCAAGTATGGAAGTTTAGAATGATGAATTTCCTTATGGGAAAAGGATATTGGGAATTCGTTGCAGGAAATGAAGAAGAACCAGTTCTTCCTTATGTTCCCAATCAACAACAAATGCAAGCATTTAAAGGATGGCATGAGAGAAGCAGGAAAGTTATGTACTGGCTGTCTATCAGCATTTCAGACTCTATAATTGTGCATATTCAGGATGCAAGTACGCCAAAGGAGGCATGGGATACTTTGTCAAAAATGTATAGCACAAATACGCAAGCCAGGAAAATGCAGCTCAAGCAAGAGTTGCACAATGCGCAAAGAGAAAGTATGAACATCAACGACTACCACATGAAGGTGAAGAAGATTGCAGATGCACTTGCTTCCATTGGGTCGCCAGTGGAAGATGATGATTTAATTTCTGTGACCTTGAATGGTCTAGGAAAGGATTATGCACAGTTTCGAACATCCATTTCCGTCCGTGAAAGATTTCCTGATTTTGAGGAGTTGATTGCTCTTCTAATTTCTGAGGAGCAGAGAAATGGTGGTGCATCTTCTTCAGGAGGAACTTCAAAAGAAGTTGTCTTCTACTCAAATGCTGGAAGAGGTAGAGGCAGAGGTAGAGGAGGCCGATCTGGAGGCCGTGGTAGAAATCAAAATATGCAGCAAACTCAAGAAAACCAGTCCTATGGAGGAGGACGTGGTAACTCTAGAGGCACGGGGAGCCAAAGAGGTCGTGGTGGATGGTAAAGACGCCAAAATGCAAACAGCAATGTTGAATGCTACTACTGTGGTAAAAACTGTTATAAAAAGTAGAATGACATCATGAATGGAAAATTGCAACAAGGGAATTATGCATCTTCTAGTAGACAGGGTGATAACAAAAATGAGCATTTGTTTATGGTGCAGCACATGACCAATTCTGTGACAAGTGCAGAAGAAAGCAATGATGTGTGGTATGTTGACTCAGGTGCATCAAACCACATGACAGGTCATGCAGAATGGATGCAGGATGCAAGGAAAATGGAAAAACCAAGATTTGTGGAGACTGGTGATGATACTGCACATCCTATTGTGCAGATTGGAAAAATTCATTTGCTATGCAAGATGGGAAAAAGAAATACCTGTTGGATGTATTTCATGTCCCGAATATCACCAAGAACCTAGTTTCTATTGGTCAAATGGTTGAGCAGGGCTTGCAGGTCAGATTTAATTCTCATGGATGCTTTGTTGAGGATATGAAAAATAAAGGTCGCTTGATAGCAAAAGGAAAGAAGAAGGGCAAAATGTTTATGTTGGATGTAGACATGCCTAAATTGAGTGCAGCAATGTTTGCACATGGGACCGGTGTAGTTGCAGATATTGATATCTGGCATAAACGCATTGGTCATGTTAATGTACAGCGACTTAAATCAATGCAAGCCCAAAATATTGTTGCAGGATTGCCTAAATTCAAGGTTGTAGAAATGCATAAGGTATGTGAAGCCTGTCAATTTGGAAAACAGGCAAGGAAACCATTTCCTAGACATGTTCAAGAGAGTAAGAAGCCATTGAAATTAATCCACTCTGATGTGTGGACTACTAAAGCTACATCTATTGGAGGCTGTCATTATTTTGTCACTTTTATTGATATAGCAGAAAAGTTTGGGTGTATTTTATGAAAAAGAAAAGTGAAGTTTTTGGGCATTTCAAAACTCTTAAAGCTATGGTTGAAAAAGAAACAGGCCTGCAAATAAAATGCCTAAGGTCAGATGGAGAGGGAGAGTACCTCTCAAATGAGTTTGCAAGGTTCTTGCAGGAGCATGGCACAAAGTAGAAATATTCATGTAGTCATACCCCACATCAAAATGGAATTGCAAAAAGAAAAAACATGCATATTGGAGAGGTATCTCGTGCCATGCTCAATGAAAAAGACCTGCTAGATTTTTACTGGGCTGAGGCAGTTGCTACAGCAGTCTACATAATGAACATGACTCCCACTGCAGCAATACATGGCATGACTCCACACGAGAGGTATACTGGTAGGAAACCAGATATTTCTCATTTGAAAATTTTTGGTTGCATTGCCTATGTTCATGTGCCAGATGAGTTGAGATCCAAGTTGGATCGAAAAGCTGAGAAGTGCATCTTTATTGGTTATTCTTTGTAGCAAAAAGGGTATAGATGCTATAACCCTTCTACTTGTAAGTTTACAGTGAGCAGAGATGTTTTTTTTAATGAGATGAGTAGCTAGTATAAACCAGTAAATGTGATTGATAATGTAGATGCACAAAATGGTAATGCTGCACAGAATTCACAGCAGCAGTCACAAGATATTAGTGGACTTGGAGCGTCCTCTAGCAGTGGTTCACATTCTTCGCCATGGACAGGTAGATTGAGATTAGGAGAATCTTCTCAAAGCAATGCAGATAGTGGTATGCAAGTATCATGATAAGGAAAAGAGAAGGTAGATCAGCCCATATTTGATGTGAATGCAGGTCACTCTTATGTGGATGGTGAATCCAAAGGCTCAGAACAGAGCATTGATGATGAGTTGGGTATTCCTTCTATTGTTACACCTGGAGTAAGGAAGACCAGGGATGTTTTGAGAGCACCTAGGAGTGAACCTACTTTGTGCAGGTCTACCAAAGCTAGGTATCCTGTGGATAGGCTGAAATATGATGGATTTACAGCCATTCACTATGCATATATGGTCAAAGTGATACAGGAACCAGAACCCACTTCTTTTGAGCAAGCCATGGGAAAAGAAAAATGGGAGAAAGCCATGGATGAAGAAATGGATGCCTTGGAAGCAAATGCTGCATGGGAATTGGTACCTTTGCCTAAAGATAAGAATGCAATTGGTTGTAAGTGGGTTTATAAGGTGAAACACAATGCAGATGGTTCTATGAATAGATACAAGGCAAGATTAGTAGTCAAGGGATATGCACAAACATATGGCATTGATTATGAAGAAGCATTCAATCCAGTTGCAAGGATGGCAACCGTAAGAGCAGTCATTGCTATGGCTGCATCAAAGGGATGGTCTTTACATCAGATGGATGTAAAGAATGCCTTCTTGCATGGTGATTTGCAAGAAGAGGTCTATATGGAGCAGCCACCTGGTTATGTGCATGTTGTTCATCCTGAGTTTGTTTGCAGGTTGAAGAAAGCCTTGTATGGCTTGAAGCAAGCACCTAGAGCATGGTCTGACAAGATAGGACAATATCTTGTCACTATTGGCTTTCAGATTTCCAAGGCAGATTTCTCACTTTATGTGAGAAAAACAGAGAAAGATATTATGCGACTTGTCATTTATGTTGATGATTTGATTATGACAGGTGACAGTGATGAAGATATCCTTCATGTGAAAATGCTATTGAAGCAGAAGTTTGAGATGAAGGATTTGGGAGAGCTACGTTATTTCTTGGGCATTGAGGTGATTAGATCACCAGGTGGGATACGGATCTTGCAGAGGCAGTATGGATTGGACATGCTATCCAAATATGGGATGACAGGCTGTAAGCCTATTTCAGTTCCTTTGGAGCAGAATGTGAAGGTGAGCACAGATGCAGGTGAGCTTCTGGAAGACCCTACTATGTACAGATGCATAGTAGGAAGTTTGATTTATATGACTATTACCAGGCCAGATTTGAGCTATGCTATTGGATTGGTAAGTCAGTTTATGCAGGCTCCAAGGAAACCGCATTTGGATGCGGCTAGATGCATTCTCAGGTATGTGAAGTCCACATTGCAGTATGGACTACTTTATGAGACTGGGGTTCAGATACAGTTGCATGGATACACTGATGTTGATTGGGCTGGTAGTATTTCTGATAGATGATCTACCAGTGGATATGTGTTCTCTTTTGGGAGTGCTGCAGTCACTTGGAGCAGCAAGAAATAGCCTACAGTTGCCTTGTCGAGCACAGAGGTTGAGTACAGGGGCGCAGCAATGGCTGCATGTGAGGTAGCTTGGTTGCATAAGCTACTTTATGATATGCATCAGCCTATAGATGGGCCACTTGTCATTTATTGTGGGCAACATGAGTAGTATACACTTGGCAAATAACCCAGTCTATCATGCTAGAACAAAGCACATTGAGATGTATTATCACTATGTGCGGGAGAGGGTTTTACTAGGTCTTATTGATCTAGTTTATATCAGCACAGAGGATCAGGTAGGTGACATATTTACGAAGGCATTGGGTGCAGAGAAGCTGCGCAAGTTCAGAGACCTGCTTGGTGTGTAGAAATTGGGATTGATCTTGAGGGGGAGTGTTAAGATATCGAGCTCCACTCGTGATATGCCAGGGTGACCATTGTGCATTTATGTCACCAACTTGTTAGCTGCAGATGCGGTTGGTACACCACCCATGAATAATAGCTAGATGAAAGCTATCCTTATCTATTCTAGTTCGTGGCTCAGTTAGTATGCCACCTTAGTTAGTTGAGTTTGGTTTGAGACCCATATATAGGGTTCTTCTATTTCTTTGTACTAGAGTTCTTTTTGGCTTACACAACTAAGAAGAGGAAAACTGTTTTTAGCCTCCACATGTGTGTGTATTCCCCCATTGTGCAAGCAAGAAAGCTACAAGTGAGACTCCTTCCTTCTCTCCCACAATCTTGACAGTTGAGGCACAGTGCCCCCTGCTACGACTACAGTAAGCCCTCCCCCCCTCCGCTCTGGAACAGACAGCGCCCCCCACCATGTTGGCAAGTAGCAGCCCCCATCATCCTGGTCAGCAGCGCACCCCCTCCCTCAGCTCAAAAACAACCCCCTTCCCCCTTGGCACAGAGAGAGAGAGAGAGAGAGAGAGAGAGAGAGAGAGAGAGAGAGAGAGAGAGAGAGAGAGAGAGAGAGAGAGAGAGAAAGAGAGAGAGAGAGAGATAGAGAGACAGGAGAGAGAGAGAAAGAGAAGAGGGAGAGAGAGAGATAGAGAGACAGGAGAGAGAGAGAAAGAGAAGAGGGAGAGAGAGAAGGCGAAGAAGAGAAGAAGAAGAAGAGGAAGAGAGAGAAGGAGAAGAAGTGAAGAAGTGAAGAAGAAGAATAGGGAGAGAGAGAGGAGAAGAAGAGAAGAAGGACAAGAAGAAGAAGAAGAAGAAGAAGAAGAAGAAGAAGAAGAAGAAGAAGAAGAAGAAGGGAGAGAGAGAAGGAGAAGAGGGAGAGAGAGAGAGAGAGGAGAAGAAGAGAAGAAAAAGGAGGAGAAGAAGGAGAGGGAGAGAGAGGAGGAGAAGAAGGGAAGAAGAAGAAGAGGAAGAGAGAGAGGAGAAGAAGAGAAGAAAAAGGAGGAGAAGAAGGAGAGGGAGAGAGAGAGTAGGAGAAGGAGAGAAGAAGAGAAGAAGAAGAGGGAGAGAAGAAGAAGAAGAAGAAGAAGAAGAAGAAGAAGAAGAAGAGGGTGAGATAGAAGGAAAACAAATTGGGGAGAGGGTAAAAGAAGAAGAAGAGTTATGCATGTTTGACGTCACATTGATTGGCCTTAGATTCGTTGTGGACCCTCGTACCACTTCCTTCTGCCAAGGCAAGAGCGGTCGATTTACCTCAAGGGTTGCAAGACCAAGAATGCACAAGGATGGCACCCAAGAGATGAGTTAAAAGGAGCACAAGTGCTGAAGTTGAAAACGGAGCTAGGAACATATCCAATGCAAGTGGAGACATGAATACCACCAACCCTCCAGCAACTATACCTCATATCCAGGTTGTACCAAGATTTAGATTCCTCTAATGCATCTTGAATTCCTAAATAGAGGTATAATTGCATGCATAAAATACATAAAAGTCATTAGTGTTACATTAGATGAGTAATAGGAAATGAGACTGAAAAGCCAGTAACAATAGACGATGCATTGAAGGAAAATTGCATAAAATATAACAAGAAGCGTGTCAAGGTGGCATAGGACGATTGCAACAATTTTAACGTACATTGAAGTGCTTGAATTCAAGTTTTGTATGATAGCCTCGAAATTGTAGGATAAAGTTAAAAGTTGTCTTAGAGAGAAGATGGGCAAGTTAGACCCTAATCCGACGTATCACGAAAAACATAAATGCATGTATTCGCCATTAAAGGGCTTAAGATTGATTGATCTTCTACCCTAAATAGGTAGCCTTGATTAATAAAGGTCAAGGTGAAACCACATAGATCATTAAAAAGATCTAGAAGATAACCGTTAAAGTTGTTCCTTGAGCAACCCTAGATCCCAAGGGGGAGAGTAAACCCTAGGGAGGCAGTATATCAAAGCTGAAAATGATTTAAGTAGGGATAAGCTAAGTTCCAAAGCAACGGTGGCTTAAGGGACTTGTTGAAATGGTTTACCATTGATGTTTCTAATGAGGGTTGACCTTGTTTAAGATGGAAAAGAGGTTAGTAAGCAGAGTGGTTACTTGCTGGATTAGGAAAGGATGTTTTCCTAGTTAAAGGATGTTAGGCTGGTTGTTTCATCTTGATTGTTTCCGAAAGGATACTTAAGGATTGGTTGTGGTTTTGGATGAATATCCAAGTGATTATATTTTCACGGCGGGAACTGTAAGGATAAATTGCCATGGGGACAAAAGGGATGTTTTTCCTAGAAAATGTTATTAGGCTGGTTGCTTCAGCTGTGGATGATTTCCTAAAGGGATAATTAAGGAAGGATGGTGCTAGCTACCCCCCGCAAACCACCAAACCCTAACCAAGGGGGTTATGAATCCACGCTGGGAATGTGGACTGAATCCAATACGAGAGGTATCTCCATGGAAATTACTTAGCATAGGAGGACGCTTGGGTGCCAGGGGGAGCTCTGGCCATAAATCCCAATGCCTCCGGACCCTACACAAGTGTTCTACATGACTCGAGATGGGAACTCGAGGCCTTGATACTAGTTACAAGGCAGAATCTTGGTAGGATAAACCTTTGGGTTTTTATTGCCGGGAGACGAAAGGATTTTTCTGTGGAGGCACAAAGGGACACTTAATTCTCGTGTAGGGATGGGAGACAAACATTAATTTGAAGATAAGTTAAGAAAGTGTTTGATCTTGTTTTATCTTATCTTAGTGTTGGTGCCCTAAATTACGGAAAGGAACCTATGATTAATGGGTTAATTAAGAAAGCTGCTTTTATGTGTCAAACATAACGTGGTACGTAATTAGATAACTAAAACAACCCTGAGGGAAACGTGGTGGATGTGACCGTTGGGTCCATCCTATGGCAGGGTGGTCTCAGTTAGTCAAGAGCTTTCCTCAATGGAATTTATTTGATGTGAACGTTAGATAGACAAGGACCGTATAACTTGTAAGTTAAAAACATGATTCATACTATTTTAGGGGACCGGAATAGGACTATGCCCTATGGGTAGAGAGGTCGAGCGATGCATCCCTCTCGTTTCCCATTCTCTTTGAACCAAGTGCGGTATGAGTCTACTTTGGCCCAGTTGTGTCTGCGCAAAGTGGAGCAGTTGTGGACTGACACTAGAAGGCTGTTAGGAAAACCCGACTACAAGGAATGTGGACTTCAGGTCGATCCTAGTGGGAACAATCGGATAAGTTCCATTGCGAGGCAGACTCGAGAGACCCTAGTTGGCAAACCCCATGTCATTCCTTGGGAGTGCCGGGTGACATCTTCTAGGTATATCTCTCGATGGACTACTAAGATGTGTCTCGCGATTTGAGGAGCGGGCACATTAGAGTTGAGATCCTCAAACTGCAGGGCACGCTTTTAGCAGTCCATTGAGAGATATATCTTGAAGATGCCACCCGGAACTCCCAAGGAATGACACAGGGTTTACCAACTAGGGCCTCTTGAGTGTGCCTCGTAACGGAACTTATCCGACCATTCCCACTAGGATCGACCTGAAGTCCGCATTCCTTGTAGTCGGGTCTTCCTAACAGCCTTCTAGCATCGGTCCATAACTGCTCCACTTTGCGCAGACACAACTGGGCCAAAGCAGACTCATACCGCACTTGGTTTAAAGAGAATGGGAAACGAGAGGGATGCATCACTCGACCTCTCTACCCATAGGGCATAGTCCCATTCTGGTCCCCTAAAACGGTATGAATCAGGTTTCTAACCAATATTGTCTAAGGTCATCATCCGACTTTTTCTAACATTTCTCATTAACATTTCCTTGGAGGAAAGCTCTCGGCTAACCGAGACCACCCTTCCGTAGGATAGACCCATCAGGGTCACATCCACCACGCTTTCCTCGGGGGTTGTTTAGTTATCTAATTACCTACAGCACATTATGTTTGACATATAAAAACAGCTTCATTAATTAGCCCGTTAATCACAAGTTCCTTTACGTAATTTAGGGCACAGACACAAAGACAAGATAAAATAAGATCAAATAGTGCCTTAATCTTATCTTCATGTTAATGTTTGTCTCCCGCTCGTACAAGAGAATTAAGTGTCCCTTTCTACCTCCGTAGAAATAATCCTTCAGTATCCCAGAATACATCAAGTATCATGCTCGAAGGCTATCCCAACAATCTACAGGATTGCTACTCCAGGTTCTGCTCGTAGACTAGTACACAGGCCTCGAGATCCCATCTCGAGTCACGTCGGCCTCTTGTGTGGATTTGGAGGCAAGGAATTTACAGCCAGAGCCTCCCCTGGCACCCAAGTGTCCTCCCGCTCCAAGCAGCACCCATGGAGAGACCTCTCACGGTGGGTTAGGTCCATATACCCGGCTCGGCTAACAACCCCCTTGGATAGGGCCTGGCAGACAGTATGAGGTAATTGTTCCTACCTCTCCCTCGAGGCTTCTAACCTGAAGCATTAAGTGTTTTTCCTTGAATTAGTTCCTTGAGCAAAGGAGTTCAAACAATGTACCTAAGTGTACTATCACGAACATTTTAGAGGCTGTTTGTACGACCAACTGCTAAGGTGTGACTCCTTTTTCCCGGATGCTCTGAGCATCCAATCCTGGATCATTCGTGACTTGGTGAGATTCCAATAATCTCAAACAAGATCATGCAACAAATGTTCTTGGTAAGTTAATTTATTTTGACTTGCTCTTCCCCTTGGGTTTTACCTTATGGTATCTTAACCCTAACTCAAAGCATTAACTAGTCAACCAAGGCAACGGACATGCCTTATTCTCAACCCAACCAAGGGTCTTTTATTCTTCTAGTTCTTTACTCATCTCCCTCTAACCAAGTTCAGTTAACACTCTTGGGAGCGCAAGACTTTTCATCTAGGCCTTTAGGATACAATCTAGATGCATGCGTCCCTTCCATCTCTCTTAGTGCAGTACTATGCGGAATTTTCCAATAAAACTTACCCATCATGCACATGGTGTGTTTAATATATTAGTACATCCTAAATGACCTTTAACTCTCTTCATACCTGGCAACAAATACTTATTCCTAATGCATCGGATCTCATGTGACTTGCGTATATGAAAGTCTAGGTTTCTATCCATCGGTGCAATTGCATCCTATGAATGGAAACTAATATTTGATGTGTTTAATTTAATCACGATTGCGAAGCATGAATTCTAGATGACTATTCATGCAGTGAATTGGTTTAAAAACTATTATTTTATGTGAAATCATGCGAAAACCTTATCATTCTATGCGTGTAAAAGCTATCATTCTATGCATATAAACTTATGCGAACTCCATGCTCTACCATTTCATGCATGCAACCTATCACTTGGAGTAAACAAAAATCCTAAGGCTCGTTCTTGTTCCATGCATGTAGCTACCCCTTTATTTCTTCTTCTTGAAATAATACAGAATATGCTTAACCAAAATTAATTATAAAGCCTAGGATATCAAAAGGACCTGGGTTTGATTCGTGATCGTAGGGACATTTGTTGCGCTAGTCGCTTCGCTCGCCTTCGCATTACCGGTACCATTGGTAGCTCTGGCACTTGCACTTCCCGCAACTCTCCTTTTGGGAGCCATTCACGACATGGAATTTGGATAGTCCTAACCTTAACGCACCTTCAAGATGATAGGGAAAGTCCGTGAGTAAGGTGACCTTTGCAGATGAGGGGGTGGCTGAAAGGAGGCCCCTTCGTGGGTGTGGCAATGGATGAGTCTTGTTGAAAGTGGCTTCTCAAACACAGCTCCTCAAACACGGCCCTCTTCTTCTCCTTCTCTCTCTCCCTCTTCTCCCTCTTCTTCTTCTCTTCTTCTCCTTCTTCTCTTCTTCTTCTCTCTCTCCCTCTTCTTCTTCTTCTCTTATTCTCCTACTCTCTCTCTCTCCCTCTTCTTCTTCTTCTTCTCTTTTTCTCCTTCTCTCTCTCCCTTCTTCTTCTTCTTCTTCTTCTTCTTCTTCTCTTCTTCTCCTCTCTCTCTCTCCCTTTTCTTCTCCTACTCTCTCTCTCCCTCTTCTTCTTCTTCTCTTCTTCTCCTTCTCTCTCTCTCTCTCTCTCTCTCTCTCTCTCTCTCTCTCTCTCTCTCTCTCTCTCTCTCTCTCTCTCTCTCAGCCAGGGGGCAGCGCCTGCTGGAGGCCACCGAGGGGGGGGTGTTTTCGAGCCAAGGAAGGGGGGGGCTGTGCTGTCCAAACGGTGGGGGGGGGGGGGGGGGGAGAGACGGCCGTCTAGCGCTGCCACCCCTCCCACCTGGGAGGGCTGCATGCCCCCCTCTTATTTCTCTCTCTCTCTCTCTCTCTCTCTCTCTCTCTCTCTCTCTCTCTCTCTCTCTCTCTCTCTCTCTCCGCCATGCACACGGCAGGCGAGAGAGAGGGAGAGTAAAGAAAAAATCAAAAAATTTTAAAAATTTTTGAAGGGGGGTTCTCATGGGGGGAGGCATTGGGGAAGCATGCAGGGGGGGGGGAAAGGGGGGAATATTACATCCTCTCCCCTTAGAGGAATCAAGATGTCCTCATCTCGAGAAGACCTGGGGAAACCACGTACTAATGGGACTTGTCTTCCCCAGGTCTTTTGAGATGACGACATGTCAATTCCTCTAAGGGGGAGAGGATGTAATATTTTCCCCCCCCCCGTGCTTCCCCCGTGCCTCCCCCATGAGAACCCCCTTCAAAAGTTTTGATTTTTTTTTAATTTTCTTTTACTCTCCCTCTCTCTCCCCCTGCCATGTCCATGGCAGGGAGAGAGAGATAGAGAGAAAATAATAATAATAATAATAAGAGGGGGCCATGTAGCCCCCCCAAGTGGGAGGGGTGGCGGCCACTAGACAACTGTCATTCCCCCCCCATTCCACCTCCCTTCCTCCCCCATTATAAAGGGGATAAGCAACTCCCCCATATCCTGCTCGTTGTCAATCCGCAGACCCCCCCTCTGTCTGGAACAAACAGCTCTCCCCTCCTGTTGTCAAGCAGCAGCCCCCATTGTCCTGGTGGGTCAGCAATGCGCCCCCTCCCTCGGCTCGAAAACAACCCCCCCCTCCGCCCCCCCGTGGCCTCCAGCAGGCACCGCCCCCTGGCCATATGAGAGAGAGAGAGAGAGAGAGAGAGAGAGAGAGAGAGAGAGAGAGAGAGAGAGAGAGAGAGAGAGAGAGAGAGAGAGAGGGAGAGAGAGAGAAGAGAGAGAGGGACAAGGAGAAGAAGAAGAGAGGGAGGGAGAGAGAGAGAGAGAGGAGAAGAAGAGAAGAAGGAGAAGAAGAGAAGAAAAAGAAGAAAAAGAAGGGAGAGAGAGAAGGAGAAGAGAAGAAGAAGAAGAGGGAGAGAGAGAGTAGGAGAAGAAGAGAAGAAGAAGAAGAGGGAGAGAGAGAGAGGAGAAGAAGAGAAGAAGAGAAGAAGAAGAAAGAGAAGAGGGAGAGAGAGAAGTTGAAGAAGAGAAGAAGAAGAAGAAGAGGGCCGTGTTTGAGGAGCCATGTTCGAGAAGCCACTTTCAACAAGACTCACGAAGGGACCTCCTTTCAGCCACCCCCTCATCTGCGAAGGTCACCTTACTCATGGCCTTTTCTTTCCCAAGACTATCATCTTGAAGGTCCATTAAGGTTAGGACTATCCAAATTCCGCGTGGTGAATGGCTTCCAAAAGGAGAGTAGCGGGAAGTGTAAATGCCAGAGCTACCAATGGTACTGGTAATGCAGGAAAGGCGAGCAGAGCGACCAATGCAACAAATGTCCCTACGATCACGAATCAAACCTAGGTCCTTTTGATATCCTAGGCTTTATAATTAATTTTTGTTAAGCATATTCTGTATTATTTCAAGAAGAAGAAATAAAGGGGTAGTTACATGCATGGAACAAGAACGAGCCTTAGGATTTTTGTTTACTCCAAGTGATAGGTTGCATGCATGAAATGGTAGAGCATGGAGTTTGCATAAGTTAATATGCATAGAATGATAGCTTTTACACACATAGAATGATAAGGTTTTCACATTATTTCACATTATTACACTTCACGCTACTCTCCTTTGGGAGCCATTCACCACACGGAATTTGGATAGTCCTAACCTTAACGGACCTTCAAGATGATAGGCTTGGGAAAGGAAAGGCCGTGAGTAAGGTGACTTTCGTAGATGAGGGGGTGGCTGAAAGGAGGCCCCTTCATGGGTGCGGCAATGGATGAGTCTTGTTGAAAGTGGCTTCTCGAACACGACTCCTCAAACACGGCCCTCTTCTTCTTCTTCTCTTCTTCTCCTCTCTCTCCCTTCTTCTTCTTCTTCTTCTTCTCTTCTTCTCCTTCTTCTCTTCTTCTCCTCTCTCTCTCTCTCTCCCTCTTCTTCTTCTTCTCTTCTTCTCCTACTCTCTCTCTCCCTCTTCTCCTTTCTCTCTTCTTCTCCTTCTCTCTCTCTCTCCCTCTTCTCCTTCCTCTCTTCTTCTCCTTCTCTCTCTCTCTCCCTCTTCTCCTTCTCTCTCTCCCTTCTTCTTCTTCTTCTTCTTCTCTTCTCCTTATTCTCTTCTTCTCCTCTATCTCTCTCCCTCTTATTCTTCTTCTCTTCTCCTACTCTCTCTCTCCCTCTTCTTCTTCTTCTCTCTCTCCCTCTCTCTCTCTCTCTCTCTCTCTCTCTCTCTCTCTCTCTCTCTCTCTCTCTCTCTCTCTCTCTCTCTCTCTCTCTCTCTCTCTCTCTCTCTCTCTCTCTCTCTCTCTCTCTCTCTCTCTCTCTCTCAGGGCCACGGGAGGGGGGTTTTGTTTTTGAGCCGAGGGAGAGGGGGGAGGTTGTGCTGTCCAAATGGAGGGGGGGCTCTACGGACTGACAACGAGCAGGAGAGGGGGGAGTTGCTGATCCCCTTTATAATGGGGGAGGGAGGGAGGGAGGTGGTTTGGGGGGGAAGACGGCTGTCTAGCGGCTGCCACCCCTCCCACTTGGGGGGTTGCATGCCCCCCTCTTATTACTTACTCTCTCTCTCTCTCTCTCTCTCTCTCTCTCTCTCTCTCTCTCCTCGCTCTCTGATACCAACTGTAATGCACCCGCTCGTCCACTTTTGGGACATGTCTTAGCAGCCCATCGGGAAGAGAGTCTAGAAAGTGCCGCTTGGCACTCGCAAAGAATGTCACAGAGTTTGCGATCTAGGTCTTCCCGAGTCTGCCCTGCACGGAAGTATCCGGGCGTTCCCACTAGGATCAACCTAAAGTCCGAGTTCCTCGTAGTCGGGTCTTCCTAACAGCCTTCTAGCATCGATCTACAACTGCTCCACTTTGCACAGATACAACTAGACCAAAGCAGACTCATACCACACTTGGTTCAAAGAGAATGGAAAACAAGAGGGATGCATCCCTCGACCTCTCTGCCCGTAGGGCATAGTCTCATTCGGGTCCCCTAAAACGGTATAAATCAGGGTTCTAACCAACATTGCCTAAGGTCATCGTCTGACTTTTCCTAACATTTCTCATTAGCATTTCCTTTGAGGGAAGCTCTCGGCTAACCAAGACCACCCTTCCGTAGGATAGACCCATCGAGGTCACATCCACCATGCTTTCCTCGGGGATTGTTTTAGTTATCTAATTACCTATATCACATTATGTTTGATATATAAAAATAACTTCATTAATTAACCTGTTAATCACAAGTTCCTTTACGTAATTTAGAGCACGGATAAAAAGACAAGATAAAACAAGATCAAACACGTCCTTAACTTATCTTCAGATTAATGTTTGTCTCCCGCCCATACAAGAGAATTAAGTGTCCCTTTCTTCCTCTGCAGAAATAATCCTTATGTATCCCGAAAATAAAAACCCGAAGCTTTATCCTACCAAGATTCCGCCTTGTAACTAGTATCAAGGCCTCAAGATCCCATCTCGAGTCACGTAGAACACTTACGTAGGGTCCGGAGGCATTCGGATTTACGGCCAGAGCCCCCCTGTCACCAAGCGTCCTCCTATGCTAGGTAATTTCCATGGAGAGACCTCTGGCGGCGGGTTCGATACACATTCCCAGCGCGGATTCATAACCCCCCTGGTTAGGGTTTGGTGGTTCGCGGGGGGTAGCTAGCGCCATCCTTCCTTAATTATCCCTTTAGGAAATCATCCACAGCTGAAGCAACCAGCCTAATAACATTTACTAGGGAAAACATTCCTTTTATTCCCATGGCAGTTTATCCTTACAGTTCCCGCCATGAAAATATAATCACTTGGATATTCATCCAAAACCACAACCAATCCTTAAGTATCCTTTCGGAAACAATCAAGCTGAAACAACCATACTAACATCCTTTAACCAGGAAAACATCATTTCCTAATCCAACAAGTAACCACTCTGCTTACTAACCTCTTTTCCATCTTAAACAAGATCAACCCTCATTAGAAACATCAATGGTAAACCATTTCAACAAGTCCCTTAAGCCACCGTTGCTTTGGAACTTAGCTTATCCCTACCTAAATCATTTTCAGCCTTGATATACTGCCTCCCTAGGGTTTACTCTCCCCCTTGGGATCTAGGGTTGCTCACGGAACAACTTTAACGGTTGTCTTCTAGATCTTTTTAATGATCTATGTGATTTCACCTTGACCTTTATTAATCATGACTACCTATTTAGGGTAGAAAGTCAACCCATCTTAAGCCCTTTAATGGCGAATACATGCAATTCTACCTCTATTTAAGAATTCAAGATGCGTGAGAATAATCTAAATCTTGGTACAACCTGGATATGAGCTATAGTTGCGGGAGGGTTGGTGGTATTCATGTCTCCGCTTGCATTGGATATGTCCCTAGCTCCATTTGCAACTTCAGCACTTGTGCTCCTTGTAACTCATCTCTTAGGTGCCATCCTTGTGCGTTCTTGGTCTTGCAACCCTTGAGGTAAATCGACCGCTCTTGGCTTGGCAGAAGGAAGTGGTACGAGGGTCCACAAGGAATCTAAGGCCAATCAATGTGACTTCAAACATGCATAACTCTTCTTCTTCTTTTACCCTCTCCCCAATTTGTTTTCCTTCTATCTCACCCTCTTCTTCTTCTTCTTCTTCTTCTCCTCTCTCTTCCTCTTCTTCTTCTTTTCTTCTCTCCTTCTCCTACTCTCTCTCTCCCTCTTCTTCTTCTTCTTCTCTTCTTCTCCTTTTCTCTCTCCCTCTCCTTCTTCTCCTTCTTTTTCTTCTCCTCTCTCTCTTCCTCTTCTTCATCTTCCCTTCTCCTCCTCTCTCTCCCTCTCCCTCTCCTTCTTCTCCTCCTTTTTCTTCTTCTTCTTCCCTTCTTCTCCTCCTCTCTCTCCCTCTCCTTCTTCTCCTTCTTTTTCTTCTCTTCTTCTCCTCTCTTTCTCTCTCCCTCTCCCTCTTCTCCTTCTCTCTCTCCCTTCTTCTTCTTCTTCTTCTTCTTCTTCTTCTTCTCTCTCTCTCTCTTCTTCTTCTTCTCTCTCTCTCTTCTTCTTCTTCTTCTTCTTCTTCTTCTTCTTCTTCTTCTTCTTCTTCTTCTTCTTCTTCTCTCTCTCTCTCTCTCTCTCTCTCTCTCTCTCTCTCTCTCTCTCTCTCTCTCTCTCTCTCTCTCTCTTTGTCACGGCCAGGGGGCGACGCCTACTGGAGGCCACGAGGGGGGAGGGGGTTGTTTTTTAGCCGAGGGAGGGGATGTGTTGCTGAGCAGGACGATGGGGGCCGCTGCTTGCCAACACAGAGGGGGGCACTGTCTGTTCCAGATGGAGGGGGGGAGGGCTTGCTGTAGTCATAGTAGGGGGGCATTGTGCCTTAGCCCCACAAGGGGCTTTATAGAGGGGGAAGGGAGGAGTTGGTATGGCGGGGGGGAGAGAGACAGCGGTCTAGTGGCCGCCACCCCTCCCACCTAGGGGGTTGTATGTCCCCCCTCTTATTACTTTCTCTCTCTCTCTCTCTCTCTCTCTCTCTCTCTCTCTCTCTCTGCGCCATGCACACGGCAGGGGGGGAGAGAGGGAGAGTTTAAAAAAATTCAAAAAACTTTAAACTGTAACGTGCCCGCTCCTCAAATCGTAGGACACATCTTAGCAGTCCATCAAGAGATATATCTAGAAGATGCCACCTGGCACTCCCAAAGAATGACA